>NW_014032934.1:0-1389 GCF_001186125.1 Sphaeroforma arctica JP610
TATATATGTACTCTTGTTGTTGAATGTTTATTTTATGTAGACATATGTTCGAATAGTGCAATGACCCAGATGTATTTATTTTCATATCTTGATTTTCGGAATGGAAGAGTACGGCCAGACGCCCACCCGCCTCCAGCCCCAGCCCCTGGGCCCAGGCCCCAGCCCCGGCCCCCCCCCAAGTGGAGTATCATTTATTTACGACTTCAACCAATGAAATATAATCTATTAATACAATATCAATTATGATTGGAGTAAAATAGCCACGATTTTGGCGGTAATACAAAATCTGATATTCACCGGTGTTGCACTGTTACGTGTCACTCACCGACTCACGTCTGAAATCCCAGAGTGAATTGCATGGCGCTGTGTGTCATTTTTTAATATATATTTTTTGGTTCAAATGATGGTCCAGATGATACGCAGATACGGTGATGTGTGCGACTGTGCGACTGTGCGACTGTGAGTGTGAGTGTGCGGAGTTTGCCCTTATTAGCGCCGAGCGGCTGCGACACGAGAGTAGCGTATGTATGTATGTATGTATGTATATATGTCTGTATTTATAATACACATATGAGTGTTTGTAACACACATGTGTACTACTTGATTGTTGCTTGCAATAGTAGGCTATGTTAGTTAGTGATTCGTTACCGTCAGATGAATATCGTGCACTGACAAGTTAGTGCGGCGAGACTAGCATACCTGTGATTGCCACCGTCACATGTCTTAATCACATTTATACAAACCCATACCGTACATCGACATATTCATGGTTGAGCTATTCATATGAATAAATATACAGATCATGGATATAGATTCTCACCACTGTAGCGCTTGAGTGGACTGTCAATTGATAGTGTGAGGAGTGTCGCATATCAGGAAGCTTCGTCTACGAGTAGTGCAGAGTACTAGTTTGACTGTTGATACAGCTTTAAGATCTCACGATGGACGTACCTCCTTTGCCTTTCGCGCCGTGGCTGCGTACTCACTATGGAAAGCACGCCCTATCCGAGTTCACACCATATGGGGGCGTACTCCCGAGATATGCACGTCTACCCATGACCTTTATCAATGGTGACCAAGGTAAGTGGTATCCATGTATTTATAATACTTACATACATACATACATACATACAATTACACACACACACACACACACACACACACACATACACACACACACACACTCTCTCTCTCTCTCACACACACACACACACACACACATATATATATACATACACACACACACACACACTATCCAGGTATTTATTATACATACATACATACATACATACATACAATTATATACACACACATATATAAGCACACACACACACACACACTATCCAGGTATATATTATACATACATACAGACATACATACATACTATAC
>NW_014032933.1:0-1388 GCF_001186125.1 Sphaeroforma arctica JP610
CCATATATATATGTTTTAACGCATATGTATATGATTTTCATATCTATATGTTACTCTACGTATATATATATCCATGTATATATTATTATATATGTATATATTTATAATATATATCTATATATATGTTATATATAATATTTATATACATTTATATATATATATATTTATGCATATATATATATATCTATATATATGTATAAACACATATATATATTTGTTTTTATATTTATATGTATATATATATATATAAGTACATGTATGCATATATATATATATATATATATGGTATATAGATATATATGTATAGGTATTTTCATATCTATATGTAAATCGACGTATTTATATATCCATGTATATATAATTTTATAAACATATATATATATGTATATTTATATATATATAATATATAGTATTTATATATACCTATATATATAAAAATACATAATCATATATATATATGTTTATATATATATACACATATATATGTTTATGCATATGTATATGTATTTTCATATCTATATGTAAATCTTCGTATATTTATATCCATGTATATATAATTATATATACATATATGTATATATATATATATATTTATGTTATATTAATATACATATATATATGTATATATTTATATATATATAGGTATATGTATACATATACATATATATATATGTATACGTATATGTATATATATATATATACATATATGTTTATGTATATGTATACGTATTTTCATATCTATATGTAAATCTACGTATTTATATATCCATGTATATATAATTATATAAACATATATATATATATATATGTATGTATATATATATATATATATGTATATTTATTTAATATATATATATGTTTATGCATATGTATACGTATAGGTATTTTCATATCTGTATGTAAATCTACGTATATATATATCCATGTATATTTTCGATTGTTTTCCACAGATTTGTGTGCTATCTAGATATATTCTGCGGGGGTTTAGATATGTGTTGCCTTTCACAAATCACGGTTTATATGTATTTGTTCCCTTAGCACTTATGGGCTTCCTAATTTTAATGTGACCATGCATTGAAGCTCACAACATCCTGGCTCTAATTGTCTACTCTTTCTCAAACACAGAAAGATGTTTTCGAGCAGCACGTCTTTGAGAGCGGGGAAACCCCGAATCGCTTGTGTATGGCCTGGCTGCAGTGTGACATGTGTATCACCCAGTGCAATGACAACACACATGCGCACTCACACAGGGGAACGTCCTTACGCCTGTATATATCCTGGTTGTAACAGCGCTTATAAATACTCTGGCGATCTTAATATTCATATACGCACTCACACAGGGGAACGTCCATATGCCTGTGAGCACCCTGGTTGACACCAGGGCCTTT
>NW_014032932.1:0-1387 GCF_001186125.1 Sphaeroforma arctica JP610
TATATGCACTCACACATACATACATTCATACATACATACGCACACGCACCTATATATACTTTTAATAAATATCTATCTATCTATCTTTCTATCTATTGTATATGTATATCTATCATATATATGTATATGTATGTATATGTATGTATATTGTCATATATTTATCATCGCACAAATATGTAAATATATATATATATATATTAAAACCCTAAACCCTATACCCAAAAACTATATATATATATACTCACATTGTTATAATTAAAAATTTCTTGCACTACCCAGCCGTAAAAGTTTGCACAACCAATCATTCCGCAATGATGCGCAACGAAGAGCTTCTGGCACCGAATCGATCTCTGCTAGTCAACCAGGTATATGTTGTTCTTCGTACGCATGTTCGTTTTTGCACATATTGAGGTATCATTTTCGCCTGTTTAATCTTCAGATTGTGAGCACGTATGCATGGTTTGGCACATAATGAGACACCGTAGTCCCCAGTCCAATCGGTAGATTGTTAGTAGACACGATAGTCAACTATGTAACCTGCGCTATGCTGAGATGGCTACGCGCCTCAACTGTATGGCTACTGGTGAAAGTCAACCAACTTATATAACAATCAATCATATTTCCATTGACTGATTAGTTCATAACAGTGTGCTAGTCAGCTGGTATATATACGGCCTAATCGAATTGCCCACATCATATGTATGGGTTTACTACCGAATGATTTCATATCCCACCAGGTTGTCCCTAATCCAAAGGTTGATCTTCTTCTTGTTGCGTGTTCATTTTAGCTATGAATTTACCGTTAAATCGAACGAAGACAGCGTACGAGCTTGGCAACGCCACACAGCAACCGGGCTCGGCCACTTCTGCGTCGGACCACCCATTCTCCAGCCATGAGTCCATCAGCGAATCACGGCGTAAGTACTGCACACACCCTATGAACACCTCAATCTAATACTGTGGCTAAGCAATGGGAAGTGTTTTATGCGCAGGTATATATCTCCATGTACAAGCACACGCCTCTATGGCATACTGTGGCTATACCATTGAAATGTATTATGGTGTAGGTTCATATCTCCGTATACGAGTTTGCGAGGTAAAGCTCGGTTTGCGGTCGATGGTAGCGTTGGACTTATAGCAATGGCACGATATATCTGGTGCACATGTTGTACACATCTGATTCATGTACTGTTTACATCCACATATAGTTCTGTAGGCTTTTATATGTCTATACCTATCTGTGGCCGAGTACTTATTGGGCCACCCATCTAAGAGTCATGGGTACGGTATCAAGGCACGCTGTACCTTCTGCATACAATCAAAGTTCACACGTGGATGCTACACATATTTGTGATGGTTTTGCTCTTGTGTGTACAAGGTTATATAT
>NW_014032931.1:0-1387 GCF_001186125.1 Sphaeroforma arctica JP610
TGTGTGTATGTATGTATGTATGTATGTATGAATGTATGTACGTATGTATGTATGTGTGTGTATGTATGTATGTATGTATGTATGTTAAGTATATATATGTGTGCGTCTTTCTACGCGTGTAAATACCTATATCTGCATGTGCGCGTACGTATATATACACACCCTACTCCCCTTGACATACCCTTCAACGTGAGCTGCGCATTGGGTCGCCACACATTCATAGCAAACTCTTCGTCCCAGTGGGGGTTGACCGTCGCCTGTATACGGTGCGTCTGTGCCTTCTCCTTCTCTATATTGCCACACTCCAACACACAGTACGGGTCACTACTGGCCTGTGAGAACACCGCGAAGTCCGATGCAATCAATCCGCTAGCCCCGACCTGATACCGCGCCAAATACGCAGGTGACGATTTAGCACAACGCAAAATAAGCATGGTTCAGAGTGGGATCAGGCTGAATCGGCATGAAAAACTAGGTTCATGCGAAATCATCAGAACTAATTAAGATCACGATATATAGATACCGATACGGATACCGATAATGTATATATATGTATATATGTGTGTGTGTGTATATATATATATGCATATATATATATATGTATATATATATATATATTCAAATATTTTTAAATTTATAATATATAAATATATAATTATATTAACGTGTATATATTACGCATGTATATACATGTACATGTACATGTACACACAGAATATATATATACATATACATATACATATACATACATACATATATATATATATATATTTATATATGCAGTGACATACCACATGAACATATACACGTCCGAAAGGCAATCTTTTCTCGCCCTCGAGCTGGTCAGCTGTCTGTGTCCAGGGATTGAATAAATAAAGCCAAAGCGGCAGCATCTTCATCTGCACCTCTGCCCCTGGGGTTTGGGTCAGTCCTGTCCTCAATCGTTTGTCGATAACATCAGAGTTGTCGGGTACTATTTGGGGGTATATGTATTGCCAGTGTCAGATAAAAAGGGATGAAATTGTACTTAGCTACAAAATTCAATCGAAACAAAGAGAGTGTTGATGCCAGCTTGCATCACGACGGTATTTCTAGCAGGACTATAAGCTGTTCCCATACTTACATATGGAAAGACGTGGCAAGCATAAAATGACGTGGCAAGCATACTAATATGCAGTTGTATTGCAAGTCTATAGTGTTCTTCTAATTCACACATAGAGCCACAGACACAGACACAGACACACACACACACATATATATATATATATTTACAAATGGATATATATAGATATATATCCATATATATATATCCATATATATATATAAATATACTATACATGGATATCTATATATATTATACATGTATATATATACATACTATACAGGC
>NW_014032930.1:0-1387 GCF_001186125.1 Sphaeroforma arctica JP610
TTTACGTTACGTTACGTACGTAGTATATATATATATATATATATATATATATATATATATATATATATATAAATATATATATATATATATAGTTGTGGAACTTTATAATGCATGCGAAAGATCGGTTCCCTTGGAGGTACTTTCATATGGTCGTCGATCACATCAACCTGCATAAACTGACAAGCATCCACTATGAGTGAATAGTGCCCTGCTTAGACTACGTACTAGCCTATGCTACTCTCACTTACCACATGGATACTCAAAGTATGCTTCAATGTGATGGTTTCGGGTTCAAGCAACTGATGAATCAGCTATTCTTTCTCGCCTATTCGAGCCGTCCCCCAGACCTTTCTCTCCCAATGCTGGTATAATTTCAACTCATTCAGCAAGACGCACCGCGTCTATTGAGACACCTCTGTTCTGTATCCATGTGGAGATCAATATGTATATGCACGCAAACACACATCAACATATTCCTATATAGCACGGCCCAATAACAATGACAATCCTGCAAAGATAAAGTATCCTTGCTCAAATCCTACACCCTCTATATAATACACACATGCAGCGGAAATGTTATGGGGTACCATGTGACCCAACCGTGTGCGTCGTGTCTAGAGGCATGTCACAACGGCCACTTCTGGATGCTGCACAGTGATGCCACCAAGGCACAGGAGCTGTTCACTACCGACGGCATGCTCATGCGCTGGGGCGGGTTGACTAAACAGAGCGAAGAGGACCTCGCGTGCTTTCAACAGGTAATGCGTACCATTCGATGTGTGTGCGGTTGCCGAGTGTTTATGCCTGGTTTTAATCATCAGGGGTTTTGTAGTATGGTGTGTGGGGGTAGGGTTCGAGTTGGGTTTTAAAGTCTGAGCTGAGCACACGCATGCAATATGCTCAGTTAAGGCGTTGGGTTCTGTGGTTACGTTTCCGCTTAAGTGTGCTTTTATACTCGTGCATTCAGTACATATCAGTCGTTATAAACACTTGCACTTTGCCCCTCATGCATGTATGAGAACCACGCTTGCATGGTAACAAGTAAGCAGCGGTGTGAATGTTCACTATTATAGCATATCACACTTCATAACTCATTCAAATGTGTGCTGTTTCATTGATGTAACTTTAGTGTGTATATGGTTTAACAGCGTGTGTGCGTTCTATGAGTATATCCATATGTGCAAGCACATAAATATACACCACTTCTTAGACGTTCGTGTGTACCTCTCATTTCACGATATCCTCAACTTCAACTTTCGCTGCTCACACTATTCCGAAGATATGAGTAACCTAATCTAGTATAAGATATAGATATATATATATATATGTGTGTGTGTGTGTGTATATATATATATATATATATAGTATAATAATATATGTGTGTATA
>NW_014032929.1:0-1386 GCF_001186125.1 Sphaeroforma arctica JP610
TATATNTATATATATATATATATATATATAATATATATATATGTGTGTGTATGAGTGTGTGTTTGTGTATGTGTGTGTGTGTTATGAAATCTACATGTTTCACTTAAGTTCGGGTACCTAGGCGAGATTTGTTGATATGATCACGAGGAGGACATACATGTTTGCGTGGAATATCTAGAATATGTATCTGTATCTATTGTACCTATAGCCCCAACGGATGCGCGTGATATCTCAGTCATGAGTTGGCAATGCACTTGGGCAACAACATTTATACACCGATTAACTATATAAACGACTATTGGGTTGTATGTATTGTTTACATGGGTACATGCTTATCGATTGTATATAATTCATGTGTATATTAACCGTACACACACAACCCACATTCTCATGCACATGCATGTACATACACACAACAGGGACGGTTCAAAGCAGAGCAGATAGACCAACAGCAGAGGCAAACAGCGCGAAGGGCCCATCTGCAGCAACTCCACACAGACCAGATAGCCTGGGTGCAGCGACACTTTGAGACGTTCAAGCACAAACGCGTTGGCAATGCCTGAGGACACATGCGCGTGTGTGGGTGTGGGTGTAGGTGTGGTAGGTGTGCTGAATAAAGACACGGTTCACACAGACGGGAAATAATGTTTCCGCTTATACGTAGGGGGCGGGAATGTCAACTTGGCAGCAAGGGTGAGGTTTTATGGGTTGCACTAGGGTTTTAATTGCATGGTGCGTGGTGGTTATTTCTTTGCCTTTGTCTTCTTGACTGGTTTTTTTCCTTTGCCTGCTTTGGCATCCTCAGCCTTGCGTTTCAATGTGCTGCTCTTGGACGAGGGGGCGGCCTTGAAGAACGTGTCTAACCGTACCTGTATATGTGACGAGAAATAAAGATATGAGTATGAGTCTGTGTGTGTATGTGTGTGCGAGATGAGGTCTATGTGTGTGTGTGTATGTGTGTGTGATGGTAGATATAAGTGTGTGTGTGTGTGTGATGGTAGTTATAAGTTTGTGTGTGTGTACATGTGTGATGATATGTAAAAATAAAAGTCTAAACGTACGTGTGTGTGACGATGTATAACACGCTACCACAGCCAAACGCACATACGCCTAGTTACAAGTGTACTCGCACTTCAGCGGAGTCTTATCCTCACCTGAGCTGATTTCTGCTTGGCTTTTCCTAATTTGGCAATACCCGATTTGATACGAGATTCGTCAAAGTTGTTCTCGTCGCACATGTACTTAATCAGCCCAGCCTCATCGCACTTCTCCCATTTAATCTGCACACGGTGGATATGGGTTCAGAATTTTTATAGAAATAAAGATATATATATCTATATATATATAGATAGGGTTTTAGGGTTTAGGTATATATATGTACATAAA
>NW_014032928.1:0-1386 GCF_001186125.1 Sphaeroforma arctica JP610
TCGATGGAGTTATCTCCTACCTAATACACCAATTTTTGAGTGAATATAGAACACACATAGATAGACAATAGACAGAAAGATGGAGATATCTCCTACCTAATACACCAATAAAAAACAAACATCTGTTGATTGAATATAGAACAAACATAGATTAACAATAGACAGATAGATGGAGATATCTCCTACCTAATACACCAATAAAAAACCATCTGTTAAGTGAATATAGAACACACATAGATAAACAATAGACAGATAGACAGATAGATGGAGATATCTCCTACTTGCCATAAGTTATAGAACTACCAAATTAACTTTCAATGCTGAATATACATAAAAGACATTCAGACAAACAGCCTTGAGCTGGAAATATTGGGATCGGCACAGTTGCACCAGTCATAGCCTATTAGTCAAATACAATGAAAGTATTTAGTGTGACAGCGGAAGGAAGTGATAGAAGATAAGGACTTTCGGCTGCGATTAGTATCCATATCTCACCGTGGTCTGATGACTTAACCGATATTGTGGAGTGCTAGAAATAAGGTGAACACCAATTTCAGTACAGTCAAGAACTCCAATGCGGACAGACAGACACGCCACTATAAGAACACGCACACCTAAACCACACCTTAGAGATGAAGATGATGTTCACTCTGGAGTTGTTTGTGAAGAGATCCAACACCACCATTCTTTCCTTGTGCTGGGTATCGCCGCAGATGTAAGGCATTCCCATCATCACTGCAAACTTCTTCAGCGCAAACACGTTGTCACTGAAGATGATCACCTGCACACACAACAGAGAAATACATTCGAAAGTAGTATCAAGGATAAGTACACAAGAGATGGGGGGTAGATATAAAGGCAGGCATAATCAGCAGCATAAAATGTGTAGTGGATGTTTGGCACGTGCTGGTAGGGCCAACCGGCACAAGGATGAAAATGAACAAAAATAGTGGGGTGGGTAGAGGGCGTATGCAACGGCAAATATAATTTTTCTTGACAGCCTGCTACCGGGTAGTACTGAGTCCATGACAGTGCGACAGTCGAGCAACTGTCGCAATTTACCCACCACGAGCCAAAGCCAGCCTTGCCAACCACAAGTTGCAACCCAGGAACCAATCGAATACCAGCGGACAGTATATACAACTACGATACCAGCTCTCAGGACCAGAGACCTTCACCGTATATACACTGATATACGATCCTATGGCTGATACTTTGTGTTGCCAGCATACCCCCAGACAGCAACCACTGTACGCACAACAATTGTGTCTCGCGATATGCCTAACCACCATTCGTCCCTGACATTACATTGATCCGTAGACTCGTGTTCACACACACTATACTGATCAAGATATGTACGTAATATGAAATAAAATACAAAGATAT
>NW_014032927.1:0-1385 GCF_001186125.1 Sphaeroforma arctica JP610
GTTTGTATGTATGTGTGTGTATGTGTGGCTATGTCTGGTTGTGTGTCGGTAGGTATGCATATTTCGGGTGTATTTGTATATATGTGAATATATCATCATCTCTTGCACCTAAAAGAGTGGGCCATCAAAAAGGCTCTAGAATCTCATGCTCTGCTGTTCCTTATATACATTACACCCTTGCCGGACACGTTTAGGGTTTAGGGTATTTACTTCTGCTGATCTGACCGTCTCTCCACTATAGGTCTCGGTTGCTCACTCTGATGTACAAAGACGAGCGCTGCCACCGTCGACAGGAACACGACATATTGAGGTATGAGTCATCACTGTTGCTCGAGTGCTATTATCAATCGATACAAGACACACTCTACGCATTCAGTAGTTGGTGTGTGATATATGCACGACATATGGAGGTATGAGTCATCACTGTTGCTTGAGTGCTACTATCATCTGATACAACACACACTCTACGTCGTGTGTGATGTATGCACGACCTATGGAGGTATGGGTCATCACTGTTGCTTGAGTGCTATTGCCATCTCATAGGACCCACACTCCACCCATCCAAGTGGTTGGTGTGCTACATTCACCACACACCCTGTATGCTTACACCTGCACATGGACCCACACTCCACCTGTCCAGGTGATTGGTGTGCTACATTCGCCCCACACCCTGTATGCTTACACCTGTACTACCCATCTCGGCGATAGGAAGCTCTATCTGGAACAGATCATCCGCCCGCACGAACTGGCGGGTGTACAAGACGGGTTAGCGGATCATCAGAAGCAACTATACCACAACCCCAACACACAGAACACCGACAGCTGTCTGACGCTCCTGCAACGCGCCAATATCGAGCACAATGTGGTGGCAACAAGTCACATCTACGCTAATATGGGCATGCAGCAATTGGGCGGACTTTTGGGGGTGGATGCTGACGTGGTAGGTGTACAGAGAGAGGTGGTGGGCCAGGGGTTGTGGTTGTGGTTGTGGTTGTGGTTGTGGTTTTTGTTGTGTGTTTGTGGTTGAGTATCTGTATTTGTGTGTTTGTGGTTCCGTGCTTGATGTTGTGTGTTTGTGGTTGTATGAAAAGTAGGTATCAAGCAAGTACTAAGCAAGTATTAAGCAAGTATCAAGCAAGTATTAAGCAAGTATTAAGCATGTACTTTACATCGTTCTACATCTCACTTCTCCCCTTACCTTTTGACACACCACGTACGTCTGATATCTGTCAGGCGGAGAGACTGGCGGCGCAAATGATCCAAGAAGGTCGCTTAAACGGCTGCATTGATCAGATTGACAACTTCATTGAGTTTGACACAGGTGAGTGTTGGGTCAATGTCTATTCTTCCTACACACACACACACACACACACACACACACACAC
>NW_014032926.1:0-1385 GCF_001186125.1 Sphaeroforma arctica JP610
TATATATGTGTGTGTGTGTTTCCATGGATGTATGTGTCCATATATAGAGTTGTGTAACTTTGCAAGTATGCGTGTAAGACCCTGTAATTAGGACGCAAATCTGGCCTCGAACAGGGTGTCATTAAACCCCGAGTATGATCTACCGACTTGCGACACGCGGCGCCAACCCTCCGTATAAATGGTAAGCTTATCACGCCGACGCTTGCAGACGCACCCTGGAACACACGTTATCTCCCCCTGAAACTGGCGCCCACACATGCAGAACCGAAACACTCTAAATACCTGGGGTTCCCACTCTCTCACGGAGTACCAGGAATCAACCTCGCTAGACATATGGTATCCCTGGTTGCAGTATTGTCACTGGGTATCGCCTCTTTCCGCGCTTATGGCTTCCATGGCTTCAGCTGGCGACACCCCCGCAACCGACTGGTGATGTTAAAACCATTCATCCTATCCACGGCTACATATGGGCTGAACATTATTGCCTGGGCCCCGCCTATATGGAAGGATGCGTTGGACCCCCTATTATCCCTATTCAAGCGCTTTAACTCGGCACTCATCCAAGCAGCAGCCATCATCACGGGCACTAGATACCCTCGGTTTCCCAAACATCAAACAAACTTACTTCACTTTTGCGGCCTGCTCCCCGCGCGACCATTTGCGGACTACCTCGGAGGTTGCCTGGGAATACAACTCGACTCAATGGCCAGCACAAATCCACTTACCCCTCTGACGCAACCCGCCTGGGCCCACGATAAACCATCACTGCGCTTCCCGTACAGTATTTATGCTCACCTGAAAACTGTACACAAAACCACGGGCGGGCGTACACCCGACCATGTAGCCCTCCGCCAACGCTGTGACGACATCAGGAAGAACTCAAAAAAAAAACGTTGGTCCAACAAGGAGATCGCGGCAATGGCCCGGCGCCAATACTACTACCAACTGGTTATGGGTAAACCGCCAACCTCAAACCGAGACACAGTCAGACACGACAGCTTCAATCGCTGCTTCGAGTCTACACCAATCCGGCTCTATGCTATGATTGTAACGAATACGTACATGTTCACATTGATCGACTACCGTACCGACGGCTGTCTCTGCCCTGTCTGCCCCGGTAGCCACAAGTTCACTACCAGCCACTTTACCTGCATACAACAACTGGTTCGACGCATCCTGGGCCCTGACCTCCTTCAGCAATTACAGGAGTGCCACGACTTCCACGGTATCTAGACCCTCCACAAACACCTTGGATCTTTTCTCCAGCATGTTGAAGAACCACCGTACCCTCACCCGTCCCTGACACATCAACAGATGTTCCCTATACCCCGGCTAATCACGCTGTTGAAGTACTACTTCCAAATATCGGATCAACCCAAATCATC
>NW_014032925.1:0-1385 GCF_001186125.1 Sphaeroforma arctica JP610
TTAACATATGCAAGCTATTAACTAACATCAAGCAATAAAAAATGTATTATGGAGCCTACACATATAGCTAGAGATTCACCAACTGTGAAGCATATATATATTGGAACCTAAACATTAGAATAATCATTTATAGACCGTGCATGATGAAATATTCACGTACAGCTTGGAAAATATCGACTACAAACAATCACGCTAGAGAATATACAAACTATATCCCATGTAACATGAATAGTACAAGTATTTTTTCTTGGATACATATCAACTATAAACTATACACCCAAATCTACACATAATGCTTGAATATATCGCAACTACTATCCATACATAATGGAATCTACATTTTGTGGAAATATATATTAATTACAAACCATACTTAATACAATATACATGCTTATACGTATAACAACTGTAATATATATGTACTGAAATCTACAGATGTCTTTCAAACAATGTGGCACATATATACCGACATTGGACTTTACAACCATTGCTTTGAAAAACATATCCACAATAAACCCTACATAATCAAATAAACCATACATTACGAACTCTACATCCATAGCTTTGATGTATATATCAACAATAAACCATTCATAATTAGATTCATAGTCAGATCACATCCATTCCTTTGATAGTCATATCAACTACACACCATACGTACTGAACTAGAAAGACTTACTGTCGTCTGAGGACCCTTCGTCTGTCCAGTCTGTGATTTCCATCACATTGCCAAAGTCGCTGTGGTCAGGCCTTATTCCCGAGTCAAAGATTGCCACGCGCACCCCCTACCGTGTAAAAACTTGTGGTTTAGGTGTAATATGGTCTACGTAAGTGCATAGATTAAGGTATTGTGATTATGCGATGCGATAAGTAGGGGATTGTATACATGCATATTGGCAGGTTAATCGTGTTGTTGATATCAATGCTTATTGAGTCAGGCTATGGCTTGAGTATGCATGCATATACATAGGTGACTCGGTACGTAATACAGTGTATAGGCACGTATTCTGAGAGGGTAGTTCATAAATTGCCGGATTCGAACGCCAAGAAAAAATAGTTTTATTCCCGATCAACTTCATGTGTATTGCATGGAGGAAGGTATTTATTCAAATAATATGTTTAGTTATAAAACTGCAAGGCAACGCATTTTTTTAAAGACTAACGTAGAATACCAATCTACCATACTGGAAGTAAACGAATTCGAGTCATTATAGTTTACTAACAAAATCAAAAACAGTTCTAGTGTGTATATCAATATAAATTTGTATAATAATAGAACAACGGAAACACGCCCACAATCCGAGCAAGCCATATACACGATATATACATATATATATATATATATATATATATATATTAATACATATATATATATATTTATATAT
>NW_014032924.1:0-1385 GCF_001186125.1 Sphaeroforma arctica JP610
GCCCCCGCAACGTAATACGCAATAGAGAAGCGAAGTCGCGATTACAACTCGCTCAACGATGGGACTATCTTAATACGTCGCACCCAGGAACATTCAACGTCCACACTCTATTGAAACCCTGTACACATTGGTGCGACGCCCATTACACCTAGTCAGTCTACCCACAAGGTTCGTGATATCCGCTAACGTCGCATTCATTACAATGTGCATGCACCGACCTACCTTGGACGTGTGATTCGACCCTACATTCGCACCATAGCCCACATTGCCCTTGCCCTCGGGCCAGAACGCCGCAATGAGCAACGACTGATGATGGAAGCCCACAAACGGCCCACACAGAGACGCGGTGATCTCACCCTCAGCAACCCCACTGTTGGGACCTAATAACGAGTCACTCAACATGCCGTGGCGCTCTACGTGGCTGTGCTCGCACAACACGCTGTTCTGGGATAGTCCGAAGGTATCGACCTCACTGCCCCACTGAAGAATCTGTGCACGTGTGTGTGGTTGTGTGTAGATTGGGGTTGACATATACGATTAGTTGGGTATCAGATATCAGGAAGTCTATATATATATATAAAGTTCGGTGCAATAGGTCTTTGTAATCAATCACAAGGGCGTTCACGTTCGGGCAAGACTGTGGCAGTACAAGCGAATATGCTCGCACAACACACTTGATCGATTCATAAATGACCATTATTGGTGTGAATGACAGAATTTTCGGTTATCATAACAACGCTTGCATAGAAAGCCGACTGACAGCGTACCGGTATATAATTCACTGCCAATTTCCCTCAGTATATCAATATAGGCCCTGCTGCAAAATCTATAATACACATATACACAAATCCATACAAAGATACGCATAAATATGTAGCAGATGTCAATCAATATACCAATGTATTGCCACCCTCTAACACACAACGTACCGAATGTTTCACCACAGCTCCGGCCGACACAGTGCAGTGCTCATCTGGTTCCGACAGCAAGGTTGTGTTCTCAATCCATGTGGCGCCGTCAATCACAGCCCCATGGCCCACATACGTATTGATGATCTTAGGCGTGCTTGAGACTCTACATCCATCCGCAAAGATGGTGATATTGGACTCAGCCAAGACACAATATTCGTCTACAGCTTTGTTGTACCGTTCTAAGGCTTCGGTGTCGTGACGGTTTGAGGCCACCCCAGCTGCAACAGCTACGGTGATCTCAGCGTAGGTTCGCGTCTCACGCCCGCCGGTCTGACGGGATAGATGCAATGATATACGTAGGCAATGAGCTTCAAGATGTGTGGGTAGCAAATATATATATATGTGTGTGTGTGTGTGTGTGTGTGTGTGTGTGTGTGTGTGTGTGTATGTATATGTATATTATTTATGTTATAT
>NW_014032923.1:0-1385 GCF_001186125.1 Sphaeroforma arctica JP610
CAAGTAAAAAATTCGGGTGCTTGTGCTACATTGAAGCAAGGGATAAGCAAACCTTGATAGGATGAAAGCGAAGGACAAGCAAATATATGAGTATTACATTCAAGAAAATACAATATTCTGGTATATATATAAATACATCTATACGCCACTCCGTACATAATCAATTGCCTACACACACTAAGATACATACATATATGCGTGTACATACACCTACACCCACACGTAGCAATCATGTGTCATGCCAAGCACCTACCGAATATACCTGCAAGCCGTATGATTGCTGTACACGCTGGTTGATATCCCCAGCCCTCGACGAAGTCCCGAACATCCCCCCACCCACACTCGTACTTGCACCATATACATACGCACGTGTGTGTGTGTGTGCGTACACACTCTCAGGTATTGTCAACTCCATCTGCCCGTATGAGCTGGGCTTGTGCTTGTATCTCTGCGTGTGCATGTACACGGATGTTGCCTGAAGATGGGTCTCAGCCGTGGAGAAGTCCGTATTATGTCGGTGGGTGTATATAGGCGTGTGTGCGTGTGTGTGTGCGTGTGCGTGTGTGTGTGCGTGTGTGTGTGCGTGTGCGTGTGTGTGTGCATGTGCGTGTGTGTGTGCGTGTGCGTGTGTGTGTGCGTGTGCATGGGCGTATGTCCTGTCTCTCGCAGTTGGGGTGGGTGGTAGGTTCAATCCCCCTACCACGCTCCTATCAGCACCCACATACACCATACCCTCCAGTGCAAACAGACTACTGGGCGTGTGGGGAGTGTCCTGGGTGTGCCCTCGGCTGTTCGTGAGGGTAGGTGGACTGCTGTGAGGTGTGCTGCGGTGGTGTGGGCAGAACTGTGCGTGGGATGTCAAGTGGTCGTCTGGTAGGCACTTTATGATCTCCAGCGCTGTGATGCGCAGGCGTGTATAGGGCAGAGGTGGTCAGGTGAGTAAGTAGGGCATTTAGACTAGTACGTCGTGTGGTATGTTTTAATAGTAGTTAGGTGAGTAAGTAGGGCTTAGTGGTGTGGTGGGATATGTAGACTCTTGTGGGGGATATATATTTGTCGATATCTCATGGTAAGAACTGGTTATGTGTAGTATGATGTAATGATTGCTGTATGATGTAATGTATATATATATATATATATATATGTATATATAATCATTTTCCAGACAATAGAAATTGCACCGACACTTCAGCAAGGAGATAGATAAAACCCCCCAAATACAAACCTTGGAACCCCTCACTTACAAGATTAGAGCAAGTGGGTCAAACTGTACAGACCCCACCAACGTTATTGATTCTGCGCTCATAGAGTGTTCGGTAGACAACACAATTACTATTCTCATACACAGGCACACGCGTATATATATACATATATATATGTATATG
>NW_014032922.1:0-1385 GCF_001186125.1 Sphaeroforma arctica JP610
AGTAAGTATATATATATATATATATGAGATGTGGAACTGGAGTGCATGCCGTATGCGCACTGCAGTATAATACGTGTGTGAGTTGTATGTGTATTATGTGTAGTCTGATTGTAGGTTCATCCTAATTGAAGCTGTGTTCGTTTGCCGTCATCCCGTACGCTGACAAACCATATAACACCTCCCCACTGATGTGGTGTGAGAAACATCATGCGGTCTAGAGATTTAGGGTCTTAGGGTTAGTGCCCATACAATAGCTGTTATCCCCGATAAATAGCCACAAATAGTCTATAGGCTCATGGGAAAGCGATATATGGCTACAAGAGTAGATTATCCATTTAGTCACCATTGTAAAAGCATTCTATATCCTATATATATATATATATATATATGCAAACTCTATTGATGTGCTCCTGCCTCCATACACATTTATACAAGTATTCTACACATCTTCTATATGTACGAACTATAATAATGCGTTGCCGTCCACACGCATCAATACACACGTTCTGTCAGTGCACCCTCATGTCATCTGATCTGCACATGAACTCAGCTGTGACTAATGACCAATGAAATCCACACAAGCACAAGCCATTGTAGGCATCTACCGACCCTTATTGGCAACTGAAACAAACTCGCTATACCGTTTTAGTAGACGTCTACGTAGGTATTTAGGCTCTGACTCTTAATTCAGCCACTCTCTCACGCTACCCTAGCCCAAAGTACACCCAAAGATACACACACACTCATACATTGGAACGTATATTTAATAACCTTTTACATGAACACATACATACTAACGTTTCACAGGAACTCATACATACTAACTATACACATAAACACATACATACTAACCTTTTACATACAACCTTTTACATGAACACATATATACTAACTTTTTAAATGCATAGCGTAGACAATAGTATGCAGACCTATGGCTAAACCCTCGTCTGATGCATGAGAATTGGCAATACTAAAGTATGGGGTATATAACGAGCAACGTACCTCCACGTATGAGCGATCTGGAGCCAACTCCAGATGTGTTATGTCGCCATTGTCTACCTGAAGTTCACGTACCGCCAAAGGATTCCCATTCCTCAGAACTGATTGTACGAATGGACATAATGTGAGCATAACGTATGTATGCAAAAACTTGGGAAATTTATTTGATGTGAGGAGTCTAGTGTATAAATAGATACACAGAGACAGAGCCTGAGACTGAGACTAAGACAGACACAGACACAGATACGGACACAGACACAGACACAGACACAAACACAGACACAGACACAGACACAGACGCAGACACAGACACAGACACAGACACAGGCACAAACACATATACACCAACACACACACACAAACACACACAAACACACACATACGTA
>NW_014032921.1:0-1385 GCF_001186125.1 Sphaeroforma arctica JP610
CTCTCTCTCTCTCTCTTTCTCCTTGCCTACCTGAGATCGCCGGGTTTGTGCACCTGAGCCTCTCCTGGTCAGGTCTTGTGCTCTGAAGGACTTGCTCTTCACAAGCATTGGGGGTACCTGCTGTTTGATTGATTTAATTGCCGTATCGTGTATTATAGACTGTCGTGCCTTTGGGACGTGTGTGTTGTGTAGATTCAGACTCCCCCGTGATCGCGATGACGACCTGTGTCGTGTGTTTGGCATACACAAAAACGTATAAATTTAGTTAAAGGCATATACGTGAGTGTACGTAAACTCCCACGCGATCAAATCGACTTCCTGTGTATTTGCGTACATATGGAGGTACAAATATATATACGTAAAAGGCATATATTACGTAAACTCCCTCGCAATCAAGTCGACTTCCTGTATATTTGCGTACACATGGAGGTACAAATATACATACGTAAAGGCATATACTACGTAAACTCCTTCGCAAACAAGTCGGCTTTTTGCATGTTTGCGTACAGATGAACATAAAGTGTAATACGTAGTGGCCTACAAGTGAGAGTGTGCGTAAACGCGTTGAAATTCAAACTCCCGCGCCATTGAAAAGAAAATCATATATGTTTACATACAGATAAACGTAATGTACAAATACGTACAGGCATATACGTGAGAGTGTACATAATAAGAGGGTCAATATGTGCATCGCGTTCTATACTTGCGATGATATCTTGAGGATTTACGTACAAATAAACGACATGTATGAATACGAAAAGGCACATGAATGGGTTTCGGAAAGGTGAGCTTAAATAACTTATAAACCGTAAATAGTCCAACTTACACTCATATATACACACACACAAATACATATACAAAGCATACTACCTACAGACACACATACAAATACACACAATACACATACATGAAGATACACCAATACATATACATACATACATACAAGACATACATACACACACAATACATACCCATACGTACACACACAACACACATACATACATACATACACAACACACATACATACATACATACACAACACACATACATACACACATACACAATATATGTACATACATACACACACAATATATATACATACAACACACACAACACACATACATACACTCACACACAATACACCTCCATACATACACATACATATACATACATATACACACACATACACACACATCCCACCCCACCAAATACAATGACGTGGAGGCCTTCCGACTGACTGCCGCGTGGATAGTCTCTTCCTGTGTTTTGTACAAACAGGCATACATACACACACTACACATACACATATATACACACACAATACATACAAATACATACAAACCAATACATATACACATAAATACACATACATACACGCATACACA
>NW_014032920.1:0-1385 GCF_001186125.1 Sphaeroforma arctica JP610
AATCATATGTATACCTGTGCATATTTATCCCCTCACAAATGTTTCCCAACCCGGTTGTGCATGACATTTGATGACATTGACGAGCCTTGTGCGTATTGCGAATGTGCTCGGTTACTTGATACTGCTCTGGCGCTGTTTCTGATACCAAACACCCCGTTGCTTTTTTTTATATACCAATTAGACGCCCACAACACTTCGGGGACATCCGAGCAGGCACCGTTACCTTGGTAACGCACATCGAGGCCTTCAAACCCACCCCAATCACCGGACTACCCGAACACGTTCAGTTGGCGTTAAAACGGCGGCAGCAAGCGCACCCCGATACATACACACCCACGAAGCAACCGCAGGCAAGTACAACGGAACGGGTTAGTACTACACCTGGGAGTGAGGCTGTGCATGAAAGTATAGCAGACTCTGGGGACGTCTCGAGTAGAGAGAGCCTTGCGCCCAGACAGGTGAGTGGAGATGTGAACACGTATGAGGAAGAAACTAAACGACAGCAAGCAGAACAGCGCAGAAGGCAGCAGAAGCAACAGGAACAGCCAGAACAACAAAGATTACAGGCACAGCAACTACAGCAGCAACACCAAGAGAAGCAAGAGAAGCAACTACAGCAGCAACAGCAACTACAACAACAAGAGAAGCAACGACAAGACGAGCAAAGGCGAATACAACAACAACAACAACAACAACAAGAGGAGCAACAACAACAAGAGAAGCAACAACAACAAGAGAAGGAACGACAAGACGAGCAGAAACGATTACACCAACAACAACAACAACAACATCAACATCAACATCAACATCAACATCAACATCATCAACAACAACAACAACAACAACAACAACAACAACAACTTTATGAACAGCAACTGAAAGAGCGCGAGAAGCAACAGCAACTGCGGCAGAAGCAACTTCAACAGCAACAGCAACAGCACCACCCCCCGCCAGTGAGGCTTGTCCCTAACCACATAACACCACCCGATGAAAGCACACGGACGGCCAAGGTACGTACTCTTGTTCTATTGAACACAACGAAAGAAGCACAAGACACAAGCACGCACGATCCTTCAATAGTAACCATAGAACTATCCGTGAAGACTTTCCACTTAGAATAACCCATGGAAGCTTTAACGATCAGCGACTCTACCCACCCACTTGTCATAGATATCTCAGCCTAGTTAGGCAGTACAGGTGCACCTCTCCTGAATACTATAGCGGTAAGAGCGTTTGGCGTCATCTGAATTTACATACATATATTTATATGTATGTATGTATGTATGTATGTATGTATGTATGTATGTATGTATGTATGTATGTATGTATGTATGTATGTATGTATGTATGTATGTATGTATGTATGTATGTATGTATGTAGTGTA
>NW_014032919.1:0-1385 GCF_001186125.1 Sphaeroforma arctica JP610
ACACACACACACACACACACACATACACACACACATACACACACACACACACACACACACACACACACACACACACACACACACATATATATATATGGAGTTCGATTATCTTCTGTTAGCATATCAAATCCACTGTTAGATGCATATTTGTCACTTCTGTGTGTACAAATAAGTGACTCACCCACGACACCTGATACATATTGGCCATGAATTGTGATGACAGTGTGTCATATGTTCTACTTTTCTTTTGCACTACTTTTCATCTTGTTCTCTACTGTACCGTCGTGAGTACTGTATGTTGAGCATCTATGGTTGCTATGTTGTTGCTATGGGGGTATTTATATGCCATGTGTGCGGTATTCGCTTGATATTGGACACACAATGAGTCACGTGAAAGGCAAGTGGTGATTTATAAATGGCCGAAAAAGAGTGACCTTGATCAACTGTCGTATACAACGCTATCAATCTGTAGTAGCCACTGATTATAGCGCACGGAACTGTTGGGACGCTGGTAACAACACGCGGTTTTAAGGGCGGGCCAACCATAGCACTCGCACACATGTCCCCAGGCCACGTGTGGATGTAACATCGCTGTACTAGAGCTCCTGCGGTCTCCGGTTTAAACTGCTGCGAACGGCCGTAATTAAAACATACGCACATAACATACGCCGCAAGCGCGTCCAGCTGTTTGGACGGGGCGAGATTGGGCTACAATCGCTATAATACGTGAATACCAACCGAAGGAGCTTAGTGAATGTTAAAGTTCACAACGTTTATTGCTTTGCTTTACGCAGACGTTCTTCTTCCGTGCGCAGTGGTTGCTCCATCCCGTGCAGTTGGCCAAGAAGTACCGGGTATGTGCTTTGACGTGATGTGGTACCGATATACATGAACGCAACCATGCTCGGCGTATATACATAGGCACACATGTCAACAAATATATACGCACCAGTAGGTACACTGGACGTATACGAATGTTAAAGGGGGGCTTGTTTGGTGCATCATTCCGCTGCCTTTGTTTAGGTATATATTTGTTACCATTTGCATACGCAAAACATAGATATCTATGGCACTGTTCTCTGACACAAACGCCACTACGTACACGGTCCATTTGTGACGATTTTAAGAACGTTCCACCGCTGACAGCTACGGTTGGTTGCAAAAAAAATGAATGTCAGTGGTTAAAGTTCATCACCTCTTTTTTTTTTCCGTTGCTTTTGAACACGTGGCCGAAAGTGGTTACTGTATCGATGGCCTTGTGCTTGAGAATATTATATATATATATATATATATATATATATAACTACACACACACACACACACACATACACACACAACACACACACACACACACACACACACACACACACACACAACTACACACA
>NW_014032918.1:0-1384 GCF_001186125.1 Sphaeroforma arctica JP610
TTATATAAATAAATATATATATATGAGAAAACCAGTGAATGATGTGTTTGGCTGATTGGCTGATATAGGCGATGGAAGGTATGGCCTCTGCTGGCATGATTTGTCCATCTGCTAGTCTATAAGACAAAACATAGCACGTTTCTCTCTCTTCTTTTCTGAGCATGACTAGTGACAAACAAGGATACACCACAGGCGATCATAAGCTGACCTATGATGAAACAGAATATATAACTACAGCTGGCTGCTCATAGGGCTGTACCAGTGCGTATGAAAACCAAAAGCGCACCTCCAAGCTGAGCTCATGGACTTCAGTAGCCGCATACGTGTAGGGTGTATATACGTGTACAGTTCACTACCAGTAGCATTCAGTTAACGTTCTGTTACAACATACTTGTACTTCGTCAAAGGCGGTTATTGGTACGCTTTAAACGTGAAACACTTCCATGAACTAACAGGTACATTAAGCCTCTCCTTGGGGACGCAGAAGTGATGACTGATCAATGTTTGTACATGCACGCACAAATACGCACAAACACAGACACAGACACAAACACAAACACAGACATAAATACATACATATGTACACGCATACATAGATACATATCCACACACACACATTCTTACACACATACGTATATGCATACATGATAGTTTTATATATCTAGAAGTAAATACAGACTATATATAGACCCTCCTACCCACATATACATACGTATATATATACACACACACACAAACACGCGTATATATATATATGTATAAGGTCATATACCCACACGAATGCCTACACACAATTAGACGCGAATAACTGGATATCGATACATCATACGCACAAGAATTGGAGAGTCACGTGATAGTTGTAGTCACATTGATCGCGACGGACACACGAGTATAAGCGTACTTACGTATCAAGCACAACATATTCGCTTTCGTGGTCATTGATACTTGAGTGGCAAATCTCAGAATGTCAGAACGCACGTGCATGTAGACATACGGAGGGAACGATACTTTGCTTGACACAGTACATAAACACGTATGATCATTAAAATGTTAGTCTATCTGATACGACGGTAGATAACGCTAGGTACATGTTTGTGTGAACTAATGGGATAGACATATATGTACGAATTATAGGTATGAAATATACGTAAGAATTATATGTAAGAATAAGTATGAATTATATGCATGGACTCCTGAATTTATCGTGAACACCTACTACGTGCCAATTTCGTTCGTGTTGCATGCGATTGTTTTCGAAAAAGTACAATCAAATCTAGACCTATGAATATATATACACACATCTACTAACACACACACACACACATATATATATATATATATATATATATACACTACACACACACACACACACACATATATATAT
>NW_014032917.1:0-1384 GCF_001186125.1 Sphaeroforma arctica JP610
ATACATACATACATACATACATATATATATATATACATATATATATACATATATACATACATACATACATATACATACATATATAAACCCTAAAACATATATATGTGTGTGGGTGTTGGTGTTGGTGTTGGTGTACTTGTTTGTTTGTTTGTTTGTGTACGTATGTTTTTCTTGTTGTTATTTCATTGTGAATACATGACCATTGATATGATCAACGTTCATTCAATGTCTGTTCTATTTTGGTTCACCTTTATGTTCAACGAAATACACCGCACCGTTCAGCTTATAGGCAATGCTGTGGTCTGGCTGGATGGTTCTTGTCGCGCTGCTGTTTTGACTTTTTGTTGGGGGGGAGGGGGGGCGCTTTTTAAGAGATTTTGGAATCTGACAAAATAAAGTTCACTCCTCACGTCACTACAATAAATATGTAAAATAAATACTAAATACGTCGTGGCAGCAGGCGGATCCATACCAGATATTGTTTGTTGCTGCGAATCTCGATGTGCTAGGTCAATACTGTCCATCATGGAGGAACGGATGGTACGTATGTACCGCACCTTTGATGTTAATCATGATGCGGAACCTTCGGCAGAAGCGAAGGATAGATTAAGTGCGTGCCGGTTTCTCGCGGACACGTTAATGGAAGGTCGTTATAAGCAGACGGCAGACTTTCCCAAATTTCTATCTATTGCGGTGAGTGGTCTCCTATTAGCCTTAAATGATCCAGACAGCGATGTGCGCCTGGCCGCAGACGAGTCTTTGAATAAAGTTTTGAAAACACATCTCGACATGCACCAAGGACGAATCCAATTAGAACTGTATAAGCACATAAAGAAGAACAACGCCCCTGTGAGATCGCTGAGAGCGGCCATGCTGAAGTTCGCTGAACTGAGTCCATTGACTAGACCTGCCAAGAGGACGGTCTTTCTCAATTCGTTGATTACACCTCTTGTGATGATACTTGGTCGGGTCGATTCAGACGTACTACAAGGCACTCTACAACACTTCATTCCGGTTATATGCAAAGAGTTTGGATTACATTTTGACTCCGGGCAAATGCAGACTTTACTGGATGCTTGCACAGACAACATAACCAGTACGAGTCCGGTAGCCAGACGGGCGGCTGCGGCTTGTGTAGCAGCTATGTTTAGATACTGTCCAGGTGGCGATCATTTCATACCATCAACTATGCAGAGACTTGCCCAAATTGTTTCGGCCGAGGAGGTCACAGAAACAGATGTTCTTGGAGTGTATGGCTGTCTGAACGCCATCCTCGCGATAACCCAGAGTGGTGAGCTATCCCCTGGGCTGCTATTAAATGTATTGAATAAGTTTCTTTGTGGAGTTTTACCTCTTTTGAGGACGTGTGCATATACAACTACGA
>NW_014032915.1:0-1383 GCF_001186125.1 Sphaeroforma arctica JP610
TATGTATATGTCATATGTATATGTATATGTATATGTATATGTATATGTATATGTATATGTATATGTATATGTATATGTATATGTATATGTATATATATATATATACATATATATATATATGTGTGTGTGTGTGTGTGTGTGTGATCACACTTGGGAACACAATTGACTATTTGATTATTAACATATGCTGTTGTATTGAAAATATTGTTTGGTGTCCATTACCTGTCACAGCGCACTCGGGAAATGGGACGCAGTTGTCGAGCACATCATCACGAGAGAGCCTAGCTGAACACACTAAGACCAACACTGCAAGACAGCCTAGCGCCACTACAGGCACAGGCGCGAGCCCTACAGACCCAGGACCAGGTAACACAACGGGCAAGAAGGAAGATTTAAACGCTGGCACCAAATCCACCAGCGACAAGAAAGTCTCGGGAGCTGGTACCGGTGTGAGTGTTGAGGGGCAAGGAGTGGCGGCGGTAGGAGATAGACCGAACTCAGGCACACACATACACACGGCCGCAGGTACGTCTTCAGATACCGCAACGGAAACAAGGGTTAGCCTGAGTGTGCAGCGTGTTGCTGTGGGAGGGACGCGTGCAGGTTGTGGGACTGAGATGCAGTCACAAGGAACAGGCACGAGTGTATCGGATTACGTAAGCGCACGGGGTGATGCACCTCCGCAAAGTCTGCGCAATAAGGTATTCGGGTGTGTGTGTGTGTGTGTAGGGATTGGTATGGTTTTATCTTGAGCTGCGTTGTAGTATCTGTGTGGTATAGTATCATGAAATGTGGTCATGCTCAGCATGGACCGTGTGGCTCTGACGTGTGCCGGAGGTATACTCTACCAGCATTTGGTTTGCGGGGTAGGGGTGAATTCATACATGTGTGCAAGCATCTTGGAGAATGTGCCTATATGCACATACGTACATATGTACAGGAAGCTGCTGGTGCCGCAAGTGTCTAACCCTGTCTGTATTTCGCGAATATGTTTATATAGAGTTATGTCCATTTCAGGGGATGTTAATATATACTGGTGTGGAGGTTTTGCAGGGATCAAGGGCGTTTTCTAATAAAAAAACTGATGGCTTTACTTTAATTGATCAGTTTAAAAGTACTATTGTTGCACATGCTCAATATGTATGCCGACCTTTACCATCTATACGACTTCGACGCTGTTTTCTTTCCAAAAACAGGTATGCGTAGAATCTGGTTCGACTCCGATGGTCTTGACCTTTGCATTTGATGCCTCTGCACCGACCTCCATCTTCGGCAGTATATTCCAAAAGGTATGCAAAGTGGTGTATTCAATGGATATATATATATATATATATATATTGTATCTATATCTATATCTATTATTGTTATCTATTATTCTTTTTC
>NW_014032914.1:0-1383 GCF_001186125.1 Sphaeroforma arctica JP610
GTTGACGTGCATCCTTACAAATCAAATAACTATAATGGCCTTAGTATATTGCGACCATTCGACGCGCCCGTCAAAAGCTGAGACATGGCTGCCTTGAACTTCAAATCACGTGCATCACCTATGTATACAACTTATTTTAATTCAATCCGTTTCCCCACATTCCACGCATCTAAACTACTTAGCGCTACACCCAGTCGTACACACACCGCTTCCACGGCGTTCTCATGATCTACTTTGGCCTGGACAAAGGCGGCTGACAATCCAGACATGTTATCTGCATCAGCTCGGTCCTTATGAAAAGATAAATACTTGCCCAGATCCTCGACAACGGTGTCATTGAGCAGTAAGACATTATCCACAGTGTTGCCCATGCTGCTTACGATTGAGCCCTATTCGTATTGGGTCTTCTGCAATATCACTGTGATGTATCATGAATGATTAGTGTGTTTAATTCAGCATAGTCTTGGAATGACTGATGAACTATCGCCTCATGCTCCGGTTAACATCCGTTCTTCTCAACGCACATGCATTGATTGATTATACTATAATCGGTCTACACTATCTCCACAGATAACATTCATAAGTGAATTATACTTGCTATATACAATGTATGTACTTAGCAATATGTGTAAAACAGCTGGAGTCTGGAGGCAGCTTGTACGAAAATACAGTCATAGGGTTTAGGGTATATACTGTATAGGATTCTGTGTTCTATTTTCAGGGGGCAATGAGCTATGGATTCTGGGACTATGAAAACCTTTAATTTTCAAAATAAATGCATACTACATAGAAAAGGCAAAGGATTGGGGGGAGGAATAAAACCATAAAATGTATTGAAACCTATTCGCTGAACTGATTGCGTGCGAGATATGTGGCCGATTGTATTGGGGCCTGGTCTACTTACTCGACCAATAACATTTTTCTATCAATGAAATGATAGTTTACTAATTTTCCGACAAATAAAATTACGTAGTTATCTTCTACTGAACCGTAACCAGTGACCACCAGCAGAACTCCTCTCTCACTGTGACTATAAAGTATAAATAGAGGAACGGACACTCGGAAAGTAGGCATATTTTTCAAATAATAAAAATAAATACACTTACATAATAGAACTTCAGATGAAAATATAAACGGACAAAAGTACTTTCTTCGGCTCTCACTCGCACACGTCAATGTAGACCTATGAAGTACAACTACTGGTTATGCCTAAACATTGAGATTAGTTGATTGGTCTTTGGCCATTGTCCCCTTCACGATGCTTCCCACCAAGTTTATACTACTGATTGCCATCGTACTACTTCTGAGCTTCACAATTACACCCCACTGGAGTGTCTCCGCAGGTATGCACAAACGGCTCGTGCTTCAATATATGATATATTG
>NW_014032913.1:0-1382 GCF_001186125.1 Sphaeroforma arctica JP610
TATACACACACACACACACATATATATATATATATATAGTAATAATATATATATATATATATATATATATATATATATATATATAGTAATACATACGTATAGCAGTTAACCTAGTGTAGTAAAAGGCAGTCAAGGAGGGCAGTCATATCTTACACCCCCTGATTGTTGTATCTTTCCTTTGCAAAAGCACAAAGAAAGATGTGAAGTAAGTACCCTATCTTGGATTACAATGCAAATTATTCACATTGACATAAAAAAATTATATCGTCACTTATTGTTATATTGTACTTCCCATTGGTTATAACCCGAGTATTTCCGCTAAGAGACGAGTGCTTATAAGCCATAGAAGCATGACCCTCTACTAGAGGGAAGAAATAAAATAATATGCCTGATCGGACTATTGACCGAAGAATGGCCGGGTGTACAAAGTGTATATCACTGGTCCAGGCTCCAGGCTCTATGTCCGACTGTCCGACTGTCCGACTTTGTTTTATCTTAGGGATCTATGGCAAAAAGCAATCGATCAATCCTATAAATGCAACACAGACGTTTACGTACATATTCAGACCCCCTCTTAAATTTTCAATCTCACGGAGGACAGTGCGATCACTGCGACCGGACCCGATGGGCCTAATAGTATTTAATTTTCATTTCAATTATGATGATAAACTGGCCTTGTATTTCATTTTCAATCGTGAACTCATTACGGGCGTATTTACATCCACATTGTAAATACCTTCCACTTCAACGACCTTGCCCCAATATAGCCACTACATACTGCGGTTGTGGTGCGTGTGGTGTGTTGAACTCGATTGCTCGTACACTCGTCAGTGTCACATAAGGGCTGCGACTAGAAGTCGGATTCCCGCACACACTTCAACATTATACTGCAGATAAAGACTCTGTTCCAACACCTACGCCAATATGCCTTCAGTTCGGGCGGCCTCTATAGGCAATTTATCACAGATGATAAGACTGGTTGTAGCCATGTTTATCGTACTCTGTGTGTGGCAACTCATGGGCATACCATCACCTGATGAGGTGGGAACAAGGATGACCACAATAACAGCAAAGGCAATCTTCAAGAACTTTGATATCGAGAATGGCGAGTTCGTCATGTTTAGAGCTATAGGTAAGTCTCAGTGAAGCGAGTATGGATATAACAAAGTATGAGAAAGGATACACGCCCTAATTACGAAAGGAGCGTATATGAAAATATGCAAGTAGCTACATGCACATGTACAGACTCACACGCAATCACATACGTGCACACCCCACCCCCCCCCACCCACACACACGCACGCACGCACACACACACACACACACACACACATATATATAAATATATGTGTGTGTATATATATACATACAGACATATATAC
>NW_014032912.1:0-1382 GCF_001186125.1 Sphaeroforma arctica JP610
AATAATAATAATAATATATATATATATATATATATATATATATATATATATATATATATATATATATATATATATATATATATATATATATATATATATATATATGTATATATATATATATATATATACATATCCATATACATATACATATAATATTCAAGTGAATATTAATATAAGTATCCATAATCATTTTTAGTATATACACAGATGTATGTATATACGAATATAACTTCATACATAGATAACTGAAAATCTGACTACATATTCGCGTGCTTTTGGAGTGTCGATGTACCCTCAGCATTACCTGAAGGATAAACCTCATCAGCAGGCATTTTGGGTCTCACCATATTGTAGTTCACCCTTCACTCGACAGCAAATCAAACCAATATGGCATTCAGAAATATGTCACGCGGAAGGGATACTCTGTAAATATGTGTTATCTTCTATCCTCTTGTTGTAAACTGTAGTATTTCTAATACTTAAATACATACCACACAAACATATTTATTTTCAAATAGTAGTCTGCTTAGAGTAGAGAGAAATACACAACCGTGAGCACACATAAAGAATAGTTATAGAGCAGACACGAACAATACTGTTGACTGTTTGCACTTTGCACTTTGCCGGCCACTTCGGCTTTTTGTTTCACATTTTCGACAACTTTTCTGTTTTTGTTTGTGGAATGTGGACTTGTGGAGTCATATCACTGTGCCCTGCGGCCTACCTCATTGCGTTATACTTTTTCAGAGCACACGTTTAACGTAAAAGTAGTAGGGTTTTGTTATTGCAACGATATAAATATAAACGTATATGTTTTGAACAAAGTGGTCACCTATCTAGATCATAACGAGGTTTTAGGGCGTATGTATTTACCACATATCGTGGCAAGTTTGGCGGTTGGCCTGAGTGCACTGTGCAGTGTGAATGTATGACTCATCCATGACTGAGAGTTTTCGTTTTTGGCGGTCTCGGTCTCCACAAATGATGACCATCAAACTCAAAGTAAATATTTACATATGTACCGCATACCGCGTACGTGTCTACAGATATTTGAAAATAATACATCTGTTCTACTAGAGGAGACTATGATACACGGGTCTAAATAAATGAATATTTAGGATCGAAACTCACATATCAACGTATCATATGTGTACTATCATTATTGACATATCATATGAACTTTGTAGCTATGGCGAAAGTCGCAGTATATATCGGATCTCTACATAACCCATAGGTTTTATAGGTGCTGTCACAGAGAAAGTAGTCATCAGCCGTAAACGTGAACCATGATGACTGGTGAGTATTGAAGTATCTGATCCTTCATATGTTTTATACACGTGCACTCACACATCCACCCACACACACACACACACACACACACA
>NW_014032911.1:0-1382 GCF_001186125.1 Sphaeroforma arctica JP610
TATATATGTGTGTGTGTGTGTGTGTGTGTGTGCGTGTATGTGTCTTTTTGCGTAGGTATACATGTGTGAAAATATTCAAGTGTACACACGTTCACGTGGTTTACGCTTGTGGCTATTATGTGCGTACTCAAAGTGTTCGATACCTAACCTATATTGCCGTTGCTTGCTACTAACATACTTGTAAGTTTGCTTGAAAAAATTTGTGCTATATAACAATGTATCGATATATAACTCGGTGTATAGTTTTGCAAGCCTGTGCCCATTAGCACAAGGCAACTTGATTAACTTTGGTGCCAATTATCAAGGGTATAAACCAACCAAATTCCATAAAAAAATATTGCAGCGACTTCAGGTACCTTACAAGGTATATGATCTGCGTAATGCTGAAAACATATGCGAAAACACAAAGCTTTAAAACTAAATATAAACTTGCAATAGCACTGTCGTGCGATCATTTTCCATAGACTGCCCAAAATAAATACTTACTAACTCATCAGTTGGCTCGGATACATTAAGGCGCGAGTACTGGCCGTCCATGGTCAAAAGTGCGAATTGTTTGAAGTGTTTAGTGACTGCCACTCTCTCTGAACAGCACAATAATCGTATTTATAGGTGTACCTCCGATCTCGTCGCTGGTGCTCGTGTAAAATGTATACATAAAATTACATGGTTGGTTCATAGCCTTCTAAAATTACAGTATATTCACAGTTGGTGGTTTGAGTGTTCTTAGGTCTCTAGGTTTGAGTTTTCTTCTTCGCATATTCGTCATAACCTTCGGTTTTGTATATATAAAAAAACACTGGAAAAAAACAAAAACAAACATTGCCTTCTGACGTTGAATTCAGAAGAAGGCTGTGAAACAAAAACAAAAACAATTTGTTCAATTTTTAGGAGGGCGGAGGGCCGGAGGCTATGGAATAATTATTTTATTTTAAAAACAAAATATCATACTCCTAAATTGTGCATTATAGGAGGCTATGAAAATATGTATTTACCAGTACAATTTTGAAAATTCCACGGGAGGTCCATAGCCTACTAAATAGAACATTATGTCTTATGCTGCATACTGTTGCAAATTTATATTATTTCCATAGCCTCCGCTTGTTGAATTGGTACAATAATTGGTAAATATAACCACACCTACAACTACAAGTGGTCTCAAAATATGCATATAATTATAAACTATTACGATACGTTCAAATATTTCGAAACCTGGTACACACACACACACACGTGCGTACCCACACATACACACTCACACGCTCTCTCTCTCTCTCTCTCTCTCTCTCGCACACACACACACATAGACGCACACACACTCTCTCTCTCATATATATATATTTATATATATATACATATATATATATATCTACTTGTATATA
>NW_014032910.1:0-1382 GCF_001186125.1 Sphaeroforma arctica JP610
CGGCAGTTTCGGGCCTACCAGGATGCGTCGAATCAGGTGTGTTCGAGCGTATATGATTAAGAAATGTGGTGTTATGCCAGGTTTCAACCACACACATAACATCAACCTGACTTATAATCGATATAACGTTCAAACACTTATCTGTATGTGCTGCGTTGTCCATGTTGAGTCCTTGTGGGTTGAAGAGCGTCATCCTCATTGGTCCTAACAATGTTCATCATCGGTCAATACTACTGGGCTCTCCTCTTTGACGATGTCAGCCATTTCTGTATCATTGCCTGTCGTCGAAGGTCCGTCGTGGAAAGCTGAGGCTGCGTATTGCTATCCATCGTGTCGGATGATTGTGTCGGGGAGACCGTTGGTATATGAAGTCGTCCGGGATTCGCACGCGCTGATTCTTTAGCGTTTACCGGGATTCGCGGGTTAAGTGAGAAGATCTTTGCATCATGTTTTGCATGGTAAGCCTTCTGGAGACGGTCTGCGGTAGATTGGAGGATGTCTGCGTTAGTGGAGTTGACAAGTGGGCTCAGTAGTGCATCCATGCTGCGAGCAAGAATTTTAGGAGCTCCTTCATGTGTGCAGCGGGCCTCCCGCATAGTGCGGAGATAGTGAATTAAAGCTGCTTTCGTAGCGTCGGGATGTTGTTGGGAGCGGGGGTCGATGTTTTCATCAAGCTGCCATTTCCACGTAAGTGATGCATGCCGTTTCACCTGGGCGACAGAGTCGCTAGGAACACAAAGGCGGATGAAACTGGTGGAACTTCCGCGGCGATTTGGTTGAGATACCGATTTAGACGGAAGATACCAGAGAAAGTGGTGACGATTGAGGGCTGGTTGGGCATGCCAGTATTTTTCAAATACTGATTGGGATGGGGGCTTGCCGTTAGGGAAAATTGCTCGGAAGAAGAGCCATACCGGAGTTATGTCATCCATTTCATGAAGAGTTTTGTCCGACATCGGGCGGCCCACCACTTTCGTCAAAAGGTGTTCGGGTACTGGCGGCTGCGATTGGGACTGAGAAGCTGGTGGGGTCGGGCGTTTTTTAGGGCTCGGTTTTGCAGGTTTGTCCACTTTTGAGCGGTAGCTGGGAGGCTCACTGCTGCTTTTGGGCGCCTGTGACCGCGGTCTTTTTGCAGGCAGAGCAAGTGGGCTTGTGGAGCCAAATCGGAAAGTGTCGGGTGTGTCTTCATCTATAGGGATAATATTATTTATTTCAAAAATGGCAAGTATGTATGACACAATGTATGAACATATGCTATAGCTCTCATAGTCGCTGTAGTGGTTCAGGAAAGATTGATGGGAAGAAGTGGTCAGTAAATTCCCGTTTGAGAGTAAATTCCCGTTTGAAGCTTGGGCCAAGTGAGTCGACAATAGAAGATATGT
>NW_014032909.1:0-1381 GCF_001186125.1 Sphaeroforma arctica JP610
AGAAACATATATATATATATATATATATATAATGCATACAAAAAGATGTCAAGATTATCTATAGCACGCGCTCACTACATTCTTGGATAGCTAGTACACAGGCATGCACATCAATACACACTGCGCAGTCGTCCATACACACAAATGTCTCTGTGTACGTTAACAATCTGTGTGCAAAAGGTGTTGACCCCATGTATGTATGCATACGAACGTTACAACTCTGAAACAGATAATTCGGAGAAAACGACAACCGAAATATACAACATACCTCGTCGTGTGGAAGGGAGTCGACCGACCACTGCTCGCCCCTTCAATCGTGGTTGTCGATTCAACTACGAATTCGAAACATTGGTATGATTTTCGACAGATAATGTTCAATTTACGACATTTCATGCAAGCAACGTTTTCATGTTATGTAAGCAATACGCATCGTAAGTGGCCTATGTACTTGCACTAAAAAGATGCGATGGGATGGGAAGTATCTACTACACAACAACGTTTAACCAATTTGCGACAAAATTGATACATGTTCGCTCCAAACTTAGTCGGTTCCGATGAAGCACCTGCCGTTTACATCGAACACACACACACACACACACACGCACAGACACAGGCACACAGACACAGACACAGACACAGACACATATATATATGACAACCAGGACAGGCTATCAGAGCATAACATACATGACCACCGGTGTAACACGTAGCCTGAAAGGAATTAACGGGTATTGTACGAACATGCAGTCTGGGCGTGCAATGCTGCGCCTGACTACAGATATCTATATTCCTTTGCTGTATATGCAACGATTGTTTTGTACACTCAATAGCGCTTCTCTATAGACCTGATGTTTATTACATGAGAATCAATGGGTATTTAATGCCGTGCCTAACTATTGATGTTTATATATATTTCTCTGCTATATTAATAAATATTGTTTTGTGCATTCATTAGCGCTTCTCTGTAGACCTGATGTTTATTATATGAGAATCAATGGGTATTCAATGCCGTGCCTAACTATTGATGTTTCTGTATGTTTCTCTGCTATATTGATATATATTGTTTTGTGCATTCATTAGCGCTTCTCTGTGTACTTGTAACCATACATAAACCGATCAATGAGCAAATTAACATAGTATTCTTTTCTGTTGAGTTATGACCGACGCCCAGTGCAACAAACTAGGTTTTTAGGGTTGTATATATACAACGTCTAGAATCTTAGTTCATACACGTACTCACACACAAAACTGATCTGAACGAATATATACCCACACACAACTCACGGAAAACCCGCCACACACACAGGCCAATACAAACACGCGCACAAGTACGAGAAATATCTATGACATAACTACACAGAACCATGTATTCCTAATATAT
>NW_014032908.1:0-1381 GCF_001186125.1 Sphaeroforma arctica JP610
ATAGTATACTAGTATATATATAAAATATATATATAATAGTATAATATATATATATATATATATATATATATATATATATATATATATATATATATATATATATATATATATATATATATATATATACATATATATCAATACATACATACATACATACATATATATATATATATATATACATCATTCAAATTGGTATGTAAAGGAGCATACATACACGCATATAATACTCGTACATATGTATACAACTACACACATACACACGAGCAAGTTCATAACACATACCATATATTTATATATCATAGATATATGTATGTACTTGTACATACACACGCCCATACACACTCACATACCCTCATCTCGGTCCATCAACCACTCGGCAAACCACGCACAGGCCTTGGCATTGGTTTGGAATGCGTTCAGCACAGACATACGCCATTGCTCATGCACTCCGCGACTGTTGTTGGCCCGCAATACCACCTTCAGGAAGAACAGCGTGCGTGTCTGGACGAACGTCATATCATCTGCAACAGCGGAAACGTGCTGTGCTTGAGTATTCTTATATGAAATTACTAAGAGTGGGCAGAAAATGTGTGCATGGACTAAGGGAGAATATCGGTAGAGGATTAATGATGGAAACAAACGTACTCGGTACGCGCGCGCTCATGTGTGTGTGTGCACGCAGCACTTTCTGTGAGAAGATAAGGTGCGTTGAATACACAGGTGTTCTTTAAGTTAAAATCAGACTACAACGAGTATGGGCTCCCACCAGTGGCATGCTCATTTCGAAACAAGCAACTGAGGTAGTTCAACAAACAAATCTTTGATAGATATATTGATATATATAAATATATGTATGTATGTACATATACATGCACATACATAAAAATACATACTCATACATACATACATAAATACATACATCATAAACACATACATACACATATACATACAAACATACTCATTGGCTCGGTTGAGTTTCCTCCGGTCAGCTGCCACACCCAGTTGAAGTGGGCGGTGTCTAGTAGCATCCTGTCAGCTGTGTACTTGTAGTTCTGTCTCCAGATGTTCTTGAGCATATGGCACGGGACGTACTTGTATTTGGGGTACCATTCAGCTGTGGTGTTATTTTCACAGGTGACGGAATAAGCAGAAGTAGAGGATTAGTGTGGATGCATAAATAAACCACGTTTATTCGAGTACAGCACCGACATCGCATGCATTGATATATTTTGGAATAGTTACAACTCCAGTCCACAACAAACACACCACCCTCACACACATACACATACAACACACACACACATATATATATATATATATACTTACACACACACACACTTAGGTAATAGTTATAACTCCAGTCCACAACCAACACACCACC
>NW_014032907.1:0-1381 GCF_001186125.1 Sphaeroforma arctica JP610
TATATCAAGTATTGATATCCGACCACATCGTCCTTTCACACACAGGCTTCTGCTGGAGGTGATCAAGTGTTATCGTGCGCTGATGAACAGTAAACGAGGTATGGAACATATCATCGACTACAAAGGGGACAAACGGCATGATTCAAATGTGTCAAGCACAGATACGGTATCCATGTCCACAGTCGATACTGCTACCACAGCTACTACAGATGAAGGAGATAGGTGAGTATATATATACAAATATATATATATATTTATATATATGAGTGTGTGTGTGTGTGTGTGTGTGTGTGTTTGTGTGTGTTTGTGTGTGTATGAACGTATATGTATGTATTCTCAATGTCAAGGTTTTGTGTCAGAACTACTACATATGAAGTCGATGGAGAAGGGACATATGCCTGTGGGTCCATGTATGATGAGCTTGTTATCTCTTCTGTATACATATGATGTATATAGGTACATGCTTGTGTATTTTCCAGGTTGACTATATATTGAAACATATCAAGGGGTGGCGGGTCCAGGTTTAATGTTTACAACACCACCGGACACAACACAGTTGATGCTTAGTTCAAATATGCATTTACGTTTAAATCCAACCCAGTTTTTAACTGATCCTGTTTTTTTTATATCCAGTCCTATAATAGCCCCGCCAATGAGGGTGTAGTCTCCTATTTACAGCCCAATGTGTATGTGCATCACTTGACAGAGCCATTCGCCCACATCCGTGTGTTCATGTTGTTCGTATGCGCCTGTATAGTTCGAGAAGGTCCTTGGCAACGGTCCCATTGTGATATATTTGTCCTGTTTATACGGCCGTTTGATACTGATGGCTCGTGTACTCTATTCTATTATTATACTGTTCTATTTATAGCGACAGTATTTAGCTGGTACAGTCCGACATCCTGCAGACCATTGTACTGTCCATCGCGTGCCAAAGTCTTCCCATCGTCATCACACACACGTCCATATCATTATCTAAACACACACACGCATTCAATCTGCCAGCCAGAATTATTGTTTGCTCATTTCTATACATATCCTGTTCTATTTATATCCTGTTCTATTTTTAGCGAAACCAATGAGCTGATACAGTCCGACATCCTGCAGACCATTATACTGTCCATCGCTTGCCAAAGTCGACCCGTGAACACTCTCATTCTGGAGATCTGTAGTGCGTTGTGTATCTACTCCCGCAGGAGCCACCGGATGGTTCTGGCTGCGTTTACGCACCTGTCGAGGACGAAAGAAGAGCCGGCAAGGTATGTCTGTATGTGTAGATATACAAGTATATATATATATGTGTGTGTGTGTGTGTGTGTGTGTGTGTGTGTGTGTGTGTGTGTGTGTGTGTGTGTGTGTGTGTGTGTGTGTGTGTGTGTGT
>NW_014032906.1:0-1381 GCF_001186125.1 Sphaeroforma arctica JP610
TACATATATATTTATAATATACACACCCTTACACGGCCCATTCAGCTCCCATATTTGTTACCTGTATTGACATGGTGTATGCCGTCGAGTACAAGCATGTGGCCCTCGCGCGCAGCGGTGATCACAGGCGAAGGTCTCCACACCTACACGTATACGTTTTGCAACACAGTTTAGTCGGGTTTACGGTCAGAACAAAGACAAACCCGTAGAGTACAAGATCAATTGATTGCTCGTACTTAGATAAAGGCCTACATGTAGACGCATTGGAAACTACAATTCATGTCAGGCCGGTCAGTCACAGCAGGGGTAAGAGTATGGGATCAATTGATTGCATACTCATACTATGATATACATCTGCGCGTAAACGTTAAGTAAACCAGATTTTGTCGGGCCTTTTCCGGCCAGACCACAGTTACACTGGTAGCGTACGGTGTCAAGTGATTGCTGACTAACCTTACGTCACCATTTTTAGAGTGATCAACTAAACCCTAAAACCCTATAAAAAAACCCTATAAAAATCTCCTAAAACCCAACATTTGTAAGTGGTAGAGTGTGCTGCGCGCGATACCAAAGTGGTTCTATTGCGAGCAGTCGGTCTAAGACTGTTGTTAACGAACCTGTGGTTGATAGATAGACGTGACCGTTTGTCAACCATAAACTCGTATACATCTGTAGCTGCGTAAACATAAAAGTACGTACACTTCTCCAAGCATGTACGTGTAAATGGAACATACCAGTAACTGTACATATCCAATATACTAGTACTTATACATATAACAAGCTTGTACGTATGTATACAACATACTTATACTTATACCTATAAAAGCGTGTACGTCTATATACAATACACTAGTAATTGTATATAAAACATACTTATAGTTGGACATATACGACAAACGAGTACTTATACTTATACATATACACGTATATATACAACGTATTAGTTCATATAATATACACGCTGGTACATATCTATACCATGCTACCAACCCACATGCACATCCATACACTCACCGTATCTCCGATACTATTAGTCGCCCTATGCTGCAACAAATCTCTGGCGGTCATATCGTTGTACATGAACAGCACATCCACGCGATAGTGCAATCGACGTGCCAGCTCTTCAATCAGGGCGCTCTTTCCCACACCCCGTCCACCAAGTACACATAGGTCACCTTGGGAGTGTCTCTGCATAAGCGTAGACATCAACTCATTGTGGTACGGTGTCGCATGGAAGGCTGTGAAATGTATATGTTTAGAAATGAGTACCATAATTAAAGATCTAGCACGTACGCAATGCATATGTATATATATATATATATGTGTGTGTGTGTGTGTGTGTGTGTGTGTGTGTGTGTGTGTGTGTGTGTGTGTGTGTGTG
>NW_014032905.1:0-1381 GCF_001186125.1 Sphaeroforma arctica JP610
GCGCTGCGTTTTATTAGCCACTGTTAGCCTAGTTCAATAAACCATGCGATGGGAAAACACTGCATACCACTATGTTCTTTGAATAATATCTCGTTTATCATGCTTATAAATTATGTCAATTGGTATGGATTAAAAATTTTCATCGTCAATATCCAGTCATGACGCGATCACACAGTCGATCACAACTGGGTATGTATATTATTATATTTGTAATATTTTCATATTTATAAGAATACATTCAAAATCTACGGATTTACTAAATCAAAATCGCCGCCGTAGCTCATACATAATAGCTATTCAACCAATTTCAGTTTATTTGTTCATCTATGTGGATATAAACGATTCTCTATAAAAAGGAAGCCCTTTCCCTCCGTAGATGCGATTTTATACATGCATTTACTGTAAAAGTAAACAATAATTACTCCTTTATCCGGGTCAGAATTCTGCGATTGCGACCAGCAAAAACTAACCAGCTCAACTACGTCTGGAGTGGATAATGTTTAGTTGTGTACTGTGAGTACAAGTTGAGCCCTGTTCGTTGCCTCGCAATCACCCAGCCCGAGATATAAATTACCCTCATTGTTTTCGTGGTAAGTACCAAGGTATGCTCCGGCCAGATATGGGTGGGCAGGTGCCGTTGCTACCTACACATCACATGTGCGGTTGACTTACTCGGCCGTCTCCGTTGCTACGCACAGTGGCAGAAGAACACGACACTCGGCATGCGCTCTGATATCGCACTCTCGTGATATACACTTGAAGCCCTGGTGGAATGATCCCCTGCACGGTACATGATATATATGATATATAGGAGGGGAGCTCAGTATCCATTTGTTTTCCTCGACGACAGATTTTGACGACATAATTAGCTTCAAGTAGGGTTGGGGAGCTGAATTCGTCAACCATGCTCATGTATCTACATAAACTGTGTGCTTGTATATGGATACATATATAGACATACACCATGTGCTTGTATATGAATTCATATATAGATATACCGTGTGCTTGCATATGGATCCATTTATATACATAAACCGTGTGCTTGTATATAGATACATATATGGACTTACACCATGTGCTTGTATATAAATTCATATATGGATATACCGTGTGCTAGTATATGGATACATACATATATATACATATACCGTGTGCTCGTATGTGGATTCATATATAGATATATACCATGTGCTTGTATATGGATCCACAGATAAGCATGTACATACTTTATCAGCTTGGCGCAGACGGAGCATCGCGCTGTTTCTTCGAATGTGTTGATGTAGAGATGGTGGTTACCTGTGCAATAAAAGCCAAAATAAAAAGTCAAAGCCAAAGTTAATACCAGCAACGGATGCCAAGTCAAAGTAGGTTGTCTAGGGGT
>NW_014032904.1:0-1381 GCF_001186125.1 Sphaeroforma arctica JP610
ATATATCTGCCTACATATCCATACTATTCCTTTCCCTATACCTCCGCATCTCCTCCTCCATCCTCCATTGCTACCCATGTATTCTCATCCCTTCTAGCTGTCCTTCCTCTTCTTCTGCACAGTTAGTGGAGCTGTTGTTAAGGGCCATTAAGACAATGTCGCGTACTCTCAAGTCGTCACCTGAGTATGTGCGTGTATGTGCTGCTGGTGTATAGTGTTAGAGATGATCAGTCAGTTATGCAGATTCTCCAAGAGGGACACTCTGGGATAGTTGAATAGATAGTGATAGTTTATTAATAAGTTGGCTGTAAGATCCATCCTTCCTGATGGTTCTACCATAGACCAGTAGCTTGCTAAAGATCTCACTGGCTATCTTCGATGGTACATCCCTAAGAGTGTATGAGAGGCCCCTATGAGCTACCTAACCTACGACTGTGTAGACCCCACCACCCTAGACTAGCTACCCCTGAAGGGGCACGATGTCTGGGGTATCCAGACATCTACCCCAGTGACTATACTCTGCGGACAGATAGCTACTAAGATATGAAGGTCACTTACGGTTGTGTGTAGTAGTACACATGCCAGTGCCAGAATTGGAGTCACAATTACTTTGACTCACAAATTGACCCAATACTTGGGTTCACAAGTAGTATGACTCAAAATTTGTCCCCAAGAATTCGAGTCACAAGCTATTTGGCTTTGAAATTGTCCAATTGGGTTGACATTGTCCCAAAACCCTTTCACAGAGACTCCAAATGAGATCACACACACCGTTCATGTGCCATACACATCTACGAATTACATGAGATCAAACACACCATTCATGTGCCATGCACATCTACGCATTACATGAGATCACACACACCATTCATGTGCCATGCCCATCTACGCATTACATGAGATCCCACACACCATTCACATGCCATGCCCATCTTCGCGCGTGTCTTTGTATTTGCGTCTCCGAGTTGTGTGCTGCTGCTGATGTAGTGCATGCATACACACTCATAGACACACATGTAGTGGTCCTGTCTGTGCTTCAGTAGTGTGCCATATCTAAACTAACGTGTGTGTGTGTGCTTTTACTTCTGACAGTTATGTGCTCAAACGGACACAACTGGCAGACATCTCAGACCACGAGGCCATGTTTGAAGACTGCATTCGCACAGTAAGTGGAGCCACATGCGTGTACAGAACAAATGTATGTGTATATATGTACAGGGTTATCAAGGTGTACTTATTCTAGGGTTTAGGGGTGTACAAATTTATGGGTATATGTATGCGTATGTGTACGTGTATGTGTATGTGTATGTGTATATGTATGTGTATATGTATGTGTATGTGTATGTGTATGTGTATGCGTATGTGTATGTATATGTGTATG
>NW_014032903.1:0-1381 GCF_001186125.1 Sphaeroforma arctica JP610
AGTGAATAGTACATAAATACCATGACCCTCTAGAATGAGAAGAAGACTTTAAAATTAACAAAATAGAGGGGATCGAACTCAAGATGGCCATGTAAAAACATAAATATTTATTTTTGAAATAGAACACGGCTGGGGCGCCGTAGAAACTAGAAACGATTCTTCAAAGAGGGTAGCTAATAACTTGTGAATATATCCGCACAGGGTGAGCTGAGGCCTGAGCTGAGGCCTAGGGTGAGATTTCATGATGGTCCCTTTCTCTCTCACTTTCACTCAACACACACACACACACACAATACGCACTTTTGTTCAGTAACACTCGCTCACATATAACACACTCCACCCCCTGCCTGTTTTTTTTATAAAACAACTTTTCTTGTCAGCCGTCAATAACGGACCCACAAAAGTATGCTCTATTTTTTGAAACAAAATTCCATTTAGGATCTCTCGGGGGCCTCTATGGGGCCTACAAATGGGAAAAAAGCGTTTCGCACAGATTTCAAGTTCAATAAAAGAAATAGGACTCAGCTACGCTTTCGGTGAAAATATATTTATATATATTGAGTGTGTGCGCATTGACACTGCTCGCCAAAACTTTGTGGCCTATTCATAGCGCCTCTGAAATTGGAAGTAAAGGCCCTATAAATTCCCCTTTTCTTTCCCCTTTATTTTCTTCCTTCTCCCTCCCCTATTTTTATACTCTTTTCTCCCACCTGAAGGCACCCAAAAAAATATAAATAAATAATATTCATTTGTAGTCATCTAAAAACTGAAGAGACAATTTGGCTGTATAAAAATTTAGTATTTATTTTCAAACAAATATTTGTGTGATAGATTTTAAGATATGTATTGTGATAGATTTTAAGATATGTATTGTGATAGATTTTAAGATATGTATTGTGATAGATTTTAAGATATGTATTGTGATAGATTTTAAGATATGTATTGTGATAGATTTTAAGATATGTATTCAGATATAGGTAAAAGTTAGATACATATAGATATAATAATTAGCATTTATGCAATCATGCACTTATAGTACCGGCGAAATGTTTGTTTAGGGAATAAAGCGAGATGCTGGTACAATTTCTCGTCGCAGCAGTGCTGTTCTCCAGCCTGGTATGTTCTGACCAAATCTTCAAGAAAAATGGTTCATGTTAATAGTCCTGTGTGCTTTTTGATTGTGTTTGCATGTGTACCTGTAACACGCACAAACACACACATACGCGCACACACACAAAAATCACACACACACATATATATATATATATATATATTTATAAATACTTATGTATGTGGGTGTATTAGAGTGTATTATATATATATACACTCATATATATATATATAAATATATATATATATACATTCATATATATATATAAAT
>NW_014032902.1:0-1381 GCF_001186125.1 Sphaeroforma arctica JP610
ATGTTTTCGTGTGTTACTGTGTTGATGGCAGTTGTGCACAGTTCCTGAACGTATCTACTGTATACACACCCATACACGACCCTTATGTGGGTGAGTCTGCACAGCCATATACACCCACAGCTGTGACGCTTGTGGCGTGGTTGAGGCAAATCAAAGGACCATTTCATTTCATTCGTTTCGTTTGGGCCAGTGGGTCGGTTGTCTGTGAAACGCTGTGGTGAGCTTCTCATTCAGTGGTATTAGTAACGATCCATGACTGCGAATGATTGTGTGCGTGATGGCATAGGGGTTTAGAGTTTAGTGGGCTAGAAGCCCTAAACCCTAGACTCTTCATACGCAGGTGACTGGTGCATGTTACATGCCTGTCTTGCCACTTTGGCGTTTCAGTTATGTGTGGGTAGTCGTAGATATTGAGTTCACTGTAGTCTCCTGCTACACCGTGTTTAGTATTATACCTATATACAGCTTCGACCTCTTTATTCATAGCTTGGGTTTGCCTGTTTATAGATCCTTGTGTGTGTTTGTGTCTATTTGTAGATAGTTAAAGTTATTTACAGATCCATGTATGTGGTTGTGTCTATTTATATATTCATGTACATAGTCCTGTCTATTTATAGATCAATGTATGTGCTTGTGTCTATTATATATCCATGTATATCGTCGTGTCTATTTACAGATCCATGTATGTGGTTGTGTCTGTTTATATATTCATGTATATAGTCTGTCTATTTATAGTTCCACGTATGTGGCTGTGTCTACCCGTAGCAATCGCAAGATCAGCGTATCTGTGGATATCACTCTTGTCATTGGCTGAAGTGTCTGCGCTCTCTGTGTGTGGGACTGGTTTGTTTGTGCGTAGATGTCCTTTGAGGATCAGCACGCGTGCAACAATCATGCGAACAATAGTATTGCAAGTCTTTATGTGGCTGTCCTATATGTTCACACCTTGTACACATACACAACAGAGCTTATAACCCAATTGTGTTGTGCTGCTATTTACTTGTCCTATATGTACACACCATGTACACATACACAACATGTTGAGCGTATATCCCAATTGTGTTGTGCTGCTATTTACTTGTCCTATATGTACACACCATGTACACATACACAACATGTTGAGCGTATATCCCAATTGTGTTGTGCTGCTATTTACTTGTCCTATATGTACACACCATGTACACATACACAACATGTTGAGCTTATATCCCAATTGTGCTGTGCTGCTACTTACTGTTACTGTTACTGTTACTGTTACTGTGTATAGGTACCATTGGGGCAGCTCTGTGGTCTATCCAACTGGCGATTCTGGAGACGTGTGTCTTCTCAAACAATAACGCATCGGTTCTCGGCGGAGCGATGAAGGTACTGATATGAATAT
>NW_014032900.1:0-1380 GCF_001186125.1 Sphaeroforma arctica JP610
TAATATGAATTGCAAATGTTAGTGGTGAAGACAAGCAACTGTTTTTGTAGCTGTGTATTATATTTGGCGTGTGGTACATAATATGGATTGCAAATGTTAGTGGTGAAGACAAGCAACTGTTTATGTAGCTGTATATTGTATTGGGCGTGTGGTACATAATATGGATTGCAAATGTCAGTGGTGGTTCGTCTGACAAGGTACTTCGACTCAATAAAGGGGCGCTTACGAAAGAAATTACTTTTTGCTTGCAATCAACATCTTGCCTTGCTATGGTGATACAGTCCTCTGGTAAGCTCTCTGTGAACCGATTCGGCACTACACGTTGCTATGGTGATGCACATGATATGATGCTGAAAGTGGCTGCGCTACTGTACAGTATATTAAAGCCGGTATAAACTAAGTAGTACGTATGCATGACCATGCATCAATACATGTCTACGAATGAATATACCTGCGTATATATAAACTCTATACGAATGAGTGGTACATTGTTACGCCATAGATAGTACGAAGCCCCGGCCAGACACGGTGAATATAACGTTTTATTTTAGTATATACAAATGAAAGTTAAAGCTCACGCACGAGTAGAAATGACTTCGAAACCGTACATAATACGTTCGGTGTACAAACAAACAATAAAGTCACACTTTGGAACAGGTAATTGAACCCTTGTGTAACGCCGGTTGAGCTTCGCATCTCTTCACATAATAGGCATACATGCATATATGTGTGTTTGTAGGGTCTCGAGTGATACAGATACATACATACGTCTATACACATGTGCAGAGTTTTAAGAAAAATGTGTACGTACATACACACATATATATATACATACACACATGCCCATACATACACCTGTACATCCACATACACATCCAGTCATACATTCACTGCGCAAGGTATAGATACATACGTGCACACGTAGACATACACATACACGAACATACATGCATACACATACTCATTACTTCTACTATACACATACACACTCGCCACTTTTATCAGACACGTATACAAATACACGTAAATACAAATACACATACACATACGCATACACATACACATACACATACACAAACACATGCACATACACATACACATGCACATTAACATACACATACGCATACACATACACATACTCATACACATCGACGTAGCCATAGTCATAAACATAGACATAGACATAGACATAGACATAGACATAGACATAGACATAGATATCGACATAGACATAGATAGACAAACACATACACCTACTCACCACTTTTATCCTGTTCTCATGCAGGAAGTCGAGTTTGTCCATCACACGAGCACGTTCCTGTGAATCAGTAGCATCTCGACGGTCAGTGATTGGTTGTCATGGTAACGACTATATATTTA
>NW_014032899.1:0-1380 GCF_001186125.1 Sphaeroforma arctica JP610
TATATATGTGTGTGTGTGTGTAGGTAAAAAATATATAGGGTTTAAATTATATTACTTATCAGTTCATATGTCAGGCGGGGTAGCCCGGATAGCGACGAGTGGGACGAAGCCTTCATATTTAAGCCCTCAGAAACTAACAAAGAAGAAGAGGAGGAGCTTAGAACTGATCTCAAGGCACCTCCCACACCGGATTCAGGTGCGTATTATATATTCAAAATGGATGTACATGATCACTGTGTGCTGATAATTGTTTTAGTTAAAACCTTCATATATTGAAGAGGAGTCGAATTTACGAATTTTTTAAGGGTTTAGGAGGTGTCGTAGACAGATGTGAATTTTAATTAAAGATTTGTTTTAAATCCAATGTGTATTGAAGTGAATTCGAATTAAAGGTATTGCATTAATTATAGTATGTGTCGTATATTAAAGTGAATTCTGACTAAAGGTAAATTATAGTAATTGTATTTATCGTATACTGAGGTGAATTCAGACATAAGAATCGTTGTACTTAAAGTATTTGTCGTGTTTTGACGCAAATTCGAAGTAGAGAATTGTTTAAATTATATTGTGTCGTATATTTTGATAACATTACTGTGACATCCATCAACAAATAATATCATACAACCGTGTATGGTCACTGTGGTGCACGGGCTGTACTCAGTGCGCATGTACACATACCGCTGAGACGCTGTCCATTGCGTTAGATTGTGACCTTGATTTTGGCTAAGCTGTATGATTTGTGTGTGTACCATTGATTGCGTACGCACATATACCGCTGAGACGCCTTAAGTTGCGTTAGATTATGACTTCGATCTATGCTTGATTGTATGATACGTGTGCGTACTACTGAGTGCACATTACACATACCGCTGAGACGCCGTCCATTGTGTTTGATTGTCGCCTTGATCTTTGCTCAAATGTATGGTACGTGTGTGTACTATTGAGTGTGTACGTACACATACCGCTGAGACGCCGTCTAATGTGTTTGAATGTCGCCTTGATCTCTGCTTAGTTGTATGGTACGTGTGTGTAATATTGAGTGCATACGTACACATGTCACTGAGACGCCGTCCATTGTGCTTGACTATCGCTTTGATCTTTGCTTAGTTTTATGGTACGTGTGTGTACTATTGAGTGCGTATGGACACATACCGCTGAGAAGTCGTCTATTGTGTTAAATTGTGAACTTGACCTTTTCCTTGTTATATGGCACTTGTGTGTACTATTGAAACCAGATGCGAGGAGGCTGAAAGTGCTTTCATTGTGGTCACACACAAAAGAGCAAACATTCAATCGATGTGGTATACTCGCGTTTGTTTATGCCATCGTTGTTAGCATGCGAGCAAAGTGGGGAATATAGGACTCGCATAACACAGATTA
>NW_014032898.1:0-1380 GCF_001186125.1 Sphaeroforma arctica JP610
AAGATTTTTAACGATTTTAACTATTCTCTTGTATACTCATGTGTCACAGCAAAGGCATGGACTTAATAATATATAGAGACATACATAAAATACATATAGATATACATGAACTATTTCTGCACAAGTGATATGTGTACTTGGGTGCTTAGTTGGTGTATGTTCTCAAACTACATCCTATCGCTATTCGGTGATATCCAAGGTACTATGGATAAAAAGGGTGGAGCAGGTGGGTAAGTAGAAGGAAATATGGATGAGGAAGTGTCTCCACTTCATCGTCCTTTTATACTCCTATTGTAAGTAGGAGTATGAAAAGAACGTAGAGTAGGACCGTAATGTCTTACCACAAATATGTGGATTACTGTTAAATAGATAAAATATCTAACAGTATAGTTAAAATATTTAACAGTAACGCACAATTAGTGGAAGACTTTACTGGTGCTACTCTCTGTTCCATAATACTATTAGAATGTAAACATTCCAGAATAGTATTTGTTTCTACAACTACTTGAAAAGTCCATACCGGATTGCGTAGGAGGCTCTCATAACAAACAACTGTTGAATCTGCGGTCAGCGTTGGAAGCGGTAGTGACCGAGCGATAGCTCTCCAGCGATTTTATATCGATGCTCATGATGCCGGCGATGATATTTTCCGGCACCCTCATACTGAATGCACTCTGTGAGAAGCCGCGACGAAACGCGTGCCACTGGATACGTTTATCGGCTGTGTCGACAGCAAGTCCAGCTCTTATGAAGTGCTGACGTATGGTAATTATACCCACTTCGTCAGTGAGGTTATTTAGAGCGGTCGCAGGCGCCTGTAGGCTGTCAGATGAACGGAATACATCGGGTAGATGGCGTTCTAGAAAGGCATACGTAACGCGATCGAGGGGTCGGGTGATGAGCTTGGCCACCTGAGAGCGTTCTTCTCGGTTCTTCTTCTTGAGATCGATAAGGAGTGTGTACGATGCTGGAACAAACGTAAAGGAATCGCATGCGAACGTCCGGTTCGCATCTCTTCTGGCCCCGGAGAGCCAAAAGACTGCGATGAGAGCGCGCCAGTTCGCCGGAAGTCCTGTTGTATCCAAGACCTGAGCAAGCCATGTGGCAGAAATGCGAGGCTTGTCGGGTGTGGAAGGGGGGTTTCCTTGGTTCCACAGGGCGATATACCCCTCTACTGCTCGTTGCCATGTCGTGTCGTCCGGAGGGATCAAACCATGGCTTCGTGCATAATTGTTGACTGCTGCTCGGATCTGACGGATTTGATCTGGAGCGCAGCCTTCATAAAAACAAAACTCTAAGAAGTGTAAGAGCTGGTCTCGAGTCGGAATGGTGGTGGTAAGATTATGCCTAGTGGCGTAATTGGTCCAGAACCTATATATA
>NW_014032897.1:0-1380 GCF_001186125.1 Sphaeroforma arctica JP610
TACATATATCATAGCGCGACGCATTGATATGGCCAATATTTCATAAACACATGCACGAGAGAGGGCGAAATGCACATTTACGATAACATACACAATACCACATAGTTGTCCAGCATCCACGCATTACCCGGAATCAGTATTTGGATTGAAGGCGTCCAATTTTGATTTCATACGATTGTGCAGAAGGGGGAATTGGGTCAGTGATGTGGGCAGTGCTATGATTGTAAGTATTTGGAGATGTGATATGAAAAGTGATCTGATTCTGTACAAGTGAAAATTGGATGTGAGAAGCGTTTCGGCAACCGAGAAGGGCGTTTGCAAATGCACAAACAGATTATCGGGAACTATACACCCACTCGCAATCAGTATACACAAACTATCCCAAACGCGGCCGAAAAATTTGATGTCGAACTATAATCAGCACTACTCCCAAATAGAGTTTATGTGGACGTTTGGACAAGCTATTGCATTCTCGTCTTACTACATTAAGTATCTCCAGGAGTCATGCGGTGTAGTGTGTATAGCCACGTGCCCATACATCCCAGCCTTAGCGTATCGACTACTTCACATTTCGGCATGCACCCACACACAATACAACATGAACATGAGCACGCGGTGGATTATTAATCCAAATGCGTTGACACGTTGCAACCTGAACATTCCCTATACATACGGCGTATATATCCCTGTAAACCCATTTGACACCATAAAAAATGAATGCTACCCATAGTATATAGATACATACATATCATTGCCTACACATTACACGGTCCTTCAATCCACACAGCATGCCCGATGCATGTGTGTATGCGTACCTTCGTTGCTTGCCCAGATCACTCGTTCTGTAGTTGAACTTGGCGGCGTAGTCTTTTACTGAGGCCGCCAGTGCAGCGCATTCCCATAGACACGTGGGGTCTTCTGTGGGGGTATTCACCTGTGATGTGATTCGATGGAATGTGATGTGATTGGGGCTATATTAGCACTAAGATGTGTACCTATGGCACATGTACTGACACGTGAGGAGTCGGCAGTTCTTTGTAAGTATATATAAATATATAAACATAGGTATATGGATATAAGTATATAGATATATCCATGTACATAAAAACATTGCAGTAGCCTTTCACTGAGGGTGCAAGTGCATCGCAGTCCTACAGACACGTAGGGTCTTCCGTAGGATATTCAGTGCTTGATGTAATGAGAACTAGCGACATTTGGGCACACGTACGTGCTACAGATGTATATACAGGTAAGTGCGTCTGTAATTGGTTGAACATATATATATATATATATATATATATATATGTGTGTGTGTGTGTGTATATATGTATATATGTGTGTGTGCGTGTATGTATGAATGCATGATGTATGTATGTATGT
>NW_014032895.1:0-1380 GCF_001186125.1 Sphaeroforma arctica JP610
TATATATATATATCCAAAGGAGGTTGGTCAAAAATTGTAGTTTTGTAACCAAATTAAAAGCCGAAGTGTTTTTATCGCAGTTTAGTATACTATATTGATTTAATAAGGGGCTGCTTCGGCTGTTGGGGACTTGGGGCCTGACCGCCTGGGTCATTGCTGAATGCTGAATTGATTCACTGTGTCACATACGTATACACATTGTCAGTGCGACCCCTTCATATCAGATCGAGGTATCACAAAAGTAACCCATCGGCTGCCCTACTGTCTGTAAATCTCAAAGGTAGTCTGACCCTTCACGCCCCCCCCCCCTCAAAGTCTCACGAGTGGCTCTCTTGTACACTGCGCACAGTCGTTTCCTGATAAGTGGTTTAACATAAATGACAAATGTTGGGACAAAATATGATAGTGTGTTGTAGCATTAAAATAACGAATGGTGTAGAACAAAAGCCAAATGTTGGGTAAAACCATAGTATCAAGTGGTGCAGTATCCAATGTCGGGTAAATTATAATACGGCGGTAATATGCATTGCGAGATTGTCACAGCATTATTGAGATTTTGAGGACTGAAAGCTACAAAAACCACAATCACTCACGAACCAATTATGAAAACACATAAAAATAAACTTAAGACAAACTAACCGCACTTATCGTAGGTGTGTTGCACAATCATATATGCACCTAAGAAAGAAAGCCCTGTACTACCACGACACACGGACATCTCCAGTAGTAATCAACAAAATTGAGCAAGCAACGTGCTAATTCGGGGGTGGCCACTAAAACGAAAATAAAGAGGGTGGTAGCCTCTAGTCGTGAAGTGCGCAAACTCAACTTACGAATATATTAAGAAGTGAAGCAACAGTATACGGGTAAGGAAGCTCACAAATTTTCTCTTCCATTGCGTCTCTCATCGCCTTGAAAAGTGGTGTAGTGCCTGAGAGGAGGAAAAAAAGTGCGTATCATTTTGGACCATATCAACAAAGTGTAGCGGGTTGTATCCCGTGTGTTAGAGGAGGTCAACTGTTATCCTGGAATTTACCTCAGGCCACAGTATACTCTCCTCTCATTTCCGTTGTACCTCTGCATTCGCGCGTGCAAGCATTTATGCAAATACATTTGTTTGTGTATTCATATGTGCGTGCTGGTGTATGCACATGTGTATTTATCTGCTTATGTATGAATATGGGCATGCGTCTAGAAGTGTCATAAGTGATTTATTGCCCGGCAAATAATATGCGCCTATTGAGCAGGTCTCCGTCCCTCGTTTTCCCAGCTGTTCACATATTATTGTAAGAGATTTTTTTCAGAGAACTGACCGACATTGCTGTAGGTAGCATCTCACACTACGTCCACTTACTCCTCAATAACCTTTTCCGTATATAT
>NW_014032894.1:0-1379 GCF_001186125.1 Sphaeroforma arctica JP610
TATACATACATACATACCTGTATATGTATATATTCGGGAGAATCAAGTGGTAGTGTATCCCCGGCATGCCTGATCCGTCACAGATTGCTTACTTCGGCATCGCTTATTCCGCACACAGTTGGTAGAGGCACAGGACACGGCTAAGGCACACGAACAGATGCGCAACGATGAACAAAGTTCGGTACTTGACGAAAGTCTCAAGTCAATCGAAACATTAAAAGCCGAGATCACGGCACTGAAGGGTGTGTTGTTGTTGTGTGTGCACATCTGTGAGTCTGATTGGGTGTGTAGTTGACGTGCAAGTGTGGTGTGTGTGCTTTGGTATGTCTGGTGTTTATGATTAAAGGTCAGGTGTAAGTTAGAGATGTCTGTTGTTTACGATTAAAGGTCAGGTGTAAGTTAGAGATGTCTGTTGTTTATGATTAAAGGTCAGGTGTATGTTAGAGATGTCTGTTGTTTATGATTAAAGGTCAGGTGTAAGTTAGAGATGTCTGTTGTTTGTGATTAAAGGTCAGGTGGAAGTTAGAGATGTTTGTTGTTTATGCTAGACGCCATGTCGACTGTTGTATCGGCTCAATGTCTTTCCATTTATGATTATAGGTCAGGTGTACGTTAGAAAAGTCTTTCCATGCACATGACTCGTAACGGTCCATTGCTGAGCGCTTGGGCTCTCTTTTTGTAGTGCGTGTTTCACACTGTCATCGGCTGTGCTTCAGTTCGCACGCACTGTCATTTGTTCTCGTTTGATTCGCTCACAGTGTGATTTTCTGTGTTTTGATTCGCTCACACTGTGATTTTCTGTGTTTTCATTCGCTCACACTGTCGTTTGCTGTGTTTTGGTTCGTTTGCGCAAACAGATACTCTGACCAGTCGGGACTCCGAGATCCAAAGTTTGTACCAAGAAAAAGCCGAACTCGACAAAAAAACTTCGCTTTTGAGTCTGAATCTGGAAGAAATGAAACAACAGGTACGATATCAGGCTCTGTTTTTCTGGTGTATAGTGGGATGTGTGAGTAAGGTTAGTGTATGTGTATCTTGGGGTGAAGGCAGGGGGTAGTGTATGTGCATCATGCTCTGTTGTACTAGTGTATTGCAGGATGTGTGTGTAAGGTTAGTGTATGTGTATCTTAGGGTGAAGGCAGGTATAAGACCGGTTTCTGTGAATAAGAACATTTGAACCCACTTGTGCGGGTTGGGTGGTTGAGATATCGATAGAACTCGATCGAACAGAAACAGAAGAACTCGATCGAACAGAAACAGAGAAGAAACAGCTGGTATGAGTGCGCATGAGCAGTCGTATGAATCTGTGCATATTCGCGCGAGTGTAATAGGGATAGGTAAAACATGGAGATCGACAATTGTCCTATATTGTTCAGAAT
>NW_014032893.1:0-1379 GCF_001186125.1 Sphaeroforma arctica JP610
CCTTCTGCTGATATGCATTGCTACTATAGTCGGATATGGTCTGCAAGTACTGATTAACGCTAGTATTAATACTGTACTCAACCTGAGGAAAATGTAAAACCCATTTATCCTGGAGTAAAAGACAAGCAGCCTCGGGAATGATCTAGTGAACGGGTTGTACTTGATACAGATTGATATTGATAAGTTATGAATACTACTAAGAAAATACATCTTCTACTAATTAGTGGTTAGATATCAACCAGTTTGCGTGTGACAGATTACAGGTCTCAGGCCAGATATTACAGCAAGAAACCCTCTTTGATTTATAAAGGTCATCAGAGTTAGCTCACCCCCGGGAGCTAATCAAGTGGCTTAAACTTCAGCGTGAGATTCAGTTGCAGAGAAGTCAAAACAGAATAGCATCGTAGTGTTAAAGTATTCTGCCGGAGGGTTTTCATGCTAACCATATGTGGTTTTACCCTGGCCAGCCCAGTGACTGAACATGAGCGCAAACATCATGGGTATAAAACCAAAGGTGAGGTCAGAAATAAATACATACATTTGTACCTTATTTAAAGTCTACTACCTTGCACTCAAATAGCGTACAACTTTCCTCCAACAGCAGGGTGTAACGTAGATTAGAATGGTCATTACGGCCGTCGATATGCGTCATATGTAACAATGTCAGCATAGTGTATTTTTGTCAAGAGGTATACATCTGGCAAATTAATTCTATTAAGAGAAAATTGAATAAGAATAAACATGCAGCTGCAAACGATTACAGGGACAATCAGATCACAAGGTGGTGCGTAGCGCCTGAACTGAACAAATCCCAACCACTCTACGCTGTTGTAGATGTTTATATTCAATATATGCTTTACTGTGCTGGGTACGAGACACCGATTTAAAAATTAACAGTCGTGGACAAAGAAGGTCGTTCAAATTTTGTGTACACGTGTTTCAGTACAAATTTATGTACAGAAAGTGTAAACTCCACAGTAGTGAAGAAAAACTTCTAGTAAATTCAGAATACAAGATAATAGCAAGAAAAGTATTTTGATATGCATGATTTTGTTGTTGCGTGCTCTATACGTCGGCAGTTTAGATTAGTATATAGGCTCTCGCTGTCTACGAATTTCTGCACGTGTTGTAAAACGCTGTACCAATCTTCCTGAACTCTGCCGTGGCAGTAGGGAACTACAAAGAAAGTTTCAGGAGACAAATGGTATGGCTATTCAGATAATGTTTTATTTTTGTGATTAACGAGATAGTTTATCATAGAGCCACTACTCCTCAGTTGTTTACACCTCCTACACAGGCATGGGAAACCCTGCTTGATTGGTATAAAATGTTTTTGTGATGGTCTTTATTAAAGTTGAATTCTCTTTTTCAAAGTGGAG
>NW_014032892.1:0-1379 GCF_001186125.1 Sphaeroforma arctica JP610
TGTACCACGCGCACCAACACAAACACACCTCAAAGTCAGCTATATGCACGCAAACACCCAATATCTACATGAACCCACAAGTAAACACCCAACTTTCACACTGTACCACGCACACCAACACAAACACACCTCAAAGTCAGCGCATGTGTATTCCCTGTTCATCACTTCCAGTACGCGGTCATTCGCGGCCTGGATGGGAATGTGCAGGAAACGGTACACCCGAGGGTGCACCAGTATCTCAGCCATCGCCTCCTTGTGCTCTTGGATGTAGGGGGGATTGGTCATACCTGTAGGGTATAGAGTTTGAGGGGAGTAGAGTGTATAAGGTTTCAGATGTAGGTAAAAGGAAATATAGGGGAGATTTGTCATATCCGTAGAACAGCCGTGAGAGGAGTAGGTATAGGGTTTTAATTGTAGGTGTTCGCGGATATAGGAAATGACTAGTCGTACCTGTAGAACGTGAAATATCTAGGGCTTAGGGTTTAGGATTTGAGGCAATATGTGTGACAGGTACGGGTGACATGGAGATGTGCACCGAATAATGAGTTGTGAAATCGATCGGCGCGAGGTAGTGAAACCCTAAACCCTAAACAAACTATGTAATGCTGATTTGTATACTCAGCTGAGAAACATGCAGTTGAAGTGGACAGCGCTGTGTGTTGAAAACGCTACACCCTTGACTATAGAATACAAGGCTTGGTATAAGCAGGCTGCGTCAACAAACAACTATATGTCACTACTGGTAACAAAGGGCCCAAGTATGACACGATGCATCTCTAAACGGATGCATGGTAGAGGTGAACGTACCTATCCTCAGCAGAGTACCCTCGGGCATCACCGCGACTATCGCCCACAGAAGCTCTGGTAATGTTCGGCCGATGTCTTTGCCGTACGCACCCGTATCCTCTGAACTGAGCCAGATCTGCCACGGGATAATTCAAATTTGGGCACATGTACAACGCGAGTCCAGATTTAGGAATATATAATAACATATGGGTATATATAATGATATACAGGGACATATACCCTATACATATATATCTATCAATATACACACATACCTTCGCAACGTTTGTCACCTATTGTATGCTAGGCACGTGTAAAGTTGCAGAGATTTCCGTGAAGAAACCATGTGGCTCCTATTGATAGTTCGTTCGAGGGGTGTCCTATATCTGAGTACTACCAGAGATACATTCAAACGATTCGTGCTTCGGCCGCGCCTTCAATTGAGAACTCTTCCACACAGCCCACATTCTTGTGTTAAGGGTTCTTAGGAGTTTTGACTTCTCCAACGAATACATCCTTAACTCACAGAGTGCGGAGTTGGAGTTGCTGCTCGTGCAATTTAAACACTCAAACGTCCTGTTCTAGTGTACAAT
>NW_014032891.1:0-1379 GCF_001186125.1 Sphaeroforma arctica JP610
TGCAGGCAGTCGTGCTTTGGTGCCCGAGGTTAACAATGATGTGGAACCCGTCCCACAGATGTTCAGGGTAGTGCACTACACCCACTACCTGCCCTTTGCATGGAAACAGCAGGGGTTAGCAAGCAGATTGGTAGGTATCTCTATTTAGTTTATGTTGTGTTAATTGTACTGTGATGTTTGATACTGGGTTGTGCTTATAGCCCTTGTTGTCTTGCATTTTTTGGCATCTATTGTACTGTGTTGTGTAGTATTGTATGTGTTGATTGGTTTGTGATTCAAAGTACCGAACCGTTTTTGTACCGTACTTTGTTGCTTTGTATGGTGTTGACTTTACCATATGGTGTTGTATGATATAATATGGGGTTGTCCCGTCGTGTTGTATAAAATTGATTCGTATGTGTGCCGTTGTTTGGTGTTGTATTGTGTCCGTCATATAGTTGTCTGGTATTGTGTTATGTTGTTTTGTTGTATAGTAGTGTGTTTATTGTGCTGTGTTGTTTGGTATTGTGTGGTGTTTATAGTCCTGTGTTGTATAGTTCTGTATTGGGTGCATCGTGCGTATATGTATGGTACTGTGCTGTGTGTCATGTGTCATATTAAATTGTGCTGTATTCGGGCTATGTAATTCTATACCTCACAAAGCACGTGCGGTGCTGTCTATCAATGGTTACTAGTTCTTGTACATACAACCATGCCGTACTTCACAGTAGCTGTATATCTCTCTATACATCTACGTATGTATGTATGACTCTTCTATTACCGTCCTAGGTGTGCATAATCTGTGACCACACATCACACGTACGCCCCTGGCACATCTCTGTGTGATGAGCTCCAAGTTCCTCATATTCAGAGTCTAAATATACAGACACTACAGATCTGCCCGGAGTGCCGAATGGTGAGGGTTTGGTCCAGTGCACGCGTGTGAATGGAAGTAGAATCGGCGGTATTACATCTTTAGACACTATACTACCAATCTTGACAGCTATTGACATGTTCTGACACCAGTGTGCTTATCATGTTGCTGTCATGCATATCCTCAAAGTGTGGTACTGATACCTTCAGCCTACAACCTGGGAGTGGGGTTCCTAACTGAACCTTTCCGTCTTTTTTTCGCTTTGATAGACTAGGAAGGAGTTCTCACATCTGTACGAGTTCAAAGCTCTCTTCTTGATCCAGGAGACCCTGAGTGTGGCTATTACACCTTTCATACTCTGGTAGGTAGATTGATTGTGTACGTGTTCGTAGCTGTACAGGTGTATTCAAGTATATCATCGAGGCTGTCTGTTTTACACGTTTGTTTGGACGTATTTTTACAGTATGAAGTGATCTTTCTGTCTACTTACTTTGTAGCTAAATATAAACATGCGCACACACACGCG
>NW_014032890.1:0-1378 GCF_001186125.1 Sphaeroforma arctica JP610
GTGTGTGTGTGTGTGTATGTGTATTTGTATATGTATAGGTTTAGATTTAGGTTTGGGTATTTGTATTTATATTTATATTTATTAAAATTTCATATTATGTATAATCCTATCGTTATTATTATTATTATTAATGTGATTTTTATTTAGTTATACATTAGAACATAAGTCGGAGTGTTTATTGTGGCTTTTCATGCTCGCGAGTTTGTTGATATCAACCGGAAACCCGCACCACCCTACTGACGTTGTTTGCCTCCTTAGGAAATATGCACTTTTCCTCGTACTATTGAGTGGTATTGTTTGTCATCCTGGGCGTCTATTTCTTTGAAAAGATCTAATCCTTTCCATTTCTTCCTTTTGTCTATTTATCTACATATAGTGTTGTAAATGTATCTCTCGGCATAGATACGATATGAGATTTTATTTTATCTGTAATGGAAACTCCTACGTATGCATGAATTAGCCTCTAAGCTAATAACGATAAAATGTGAGTGTAGGTTTACATATGCCCGTATATCAAATCGGTCACCCAACACATCATTCACCTTTTTGCTGACACTCAGACCCAACAATATAAGCTACAATTGCAAGTAAAGGCTGTGAACACAACAGCAAAGGATATATTTGGTTTATATAACCCAAAACTGTTCGGGACCTATTGGCAGGTTTTGATCGTGAGTAGCTTGAAATCCCCAAACCAATGGACTCTGCCCAAAGGTGGTTGGGATAGCAACGAAACAGTGGAGGAATGCGCAGTTCGTGAAGCAGGTATGTTGCTAAGTGGAAGCCGACTTAGCGCGTCTCATACTCCACAAGACTACAAACACTTGAGTCGGATTCATATAGGCCTTGTTATTGGGTGATTGTCCGAATGTGACTGCCATATATGGCGAGAGTCAATGTATGTACTTGAACTTATTCGGCAAGCACGCGCCTGTCCTGTGTCTATCTTGGACAACCCAACACAGCCGATGCCACACTTGACGAGGCGTGTGATCCACACTCCCATGCTTACGCACACGGTTTGTGCACCTTGCAAAATCATCCTTGATAGCTCAAGCTCCGCGGTCCAGTGCGGTGTGTTCGTATAGATATACTGAAATTTTCTAGGACAGTTCTACTCTCTGTCGCTGCATACACCCGCATCACCTGCAGGGCTGTATACCCCTAACTGAAGGCAGCGTTTGAAATTGATGTGCATTATTTGACAGAAATTGCACAGAAATTGCACCATGTTTGCTTCGAGAAGACGGGTTTTCTCCCTTAAACGATCTACATTAGCTGCTTGTTGAATACCACCACGTACCCTTGCCGGCTGTAGTTCCGACCACGTGGGTGCGTGAAGGTATCCCTCTTCGATTTGAGGGCGTTATATATATAT
>NW_014032889.1:0-1378 GCF_001186125.1 Sphaeroforma arctica JP610
ACACACTACACACACACACACACACACACACACACACACACACACACACACACACATATATATATATATATATATATATATATATATATATATATATATATATATACACATGTATATACATACATACATACATACATACATACATACATATGATCCGCTCGAGCAAAATCTTGCTGACAGAAACATTAAGTCTGGTCGTTAACATGCTGTCAAAACAGTTTTAATTTATTTGAACCCCACTGAAACCTATTATACAGTACATGTCAATACGTTGCGCCACTAAAATCTCACCTGACGGATTGAGCCCTTGTGTTGGTACCACACGTGCCGCAGGCGTGGCGATTAAATTCGCATCACTGCGGTCTCCAAACAGCACAGAGTCTTGTTTGACATTCCTGTCGTTGACCGCCTTTTGGGTTGTGTCCTGGGCCTTTTGCGAAGTCTTTTGAGATGTGTAGGCCACGGTCGGTTCGGTACTAGCTCGACTGAGGTACACTTCCAGACGGCCAGCAGCAATGTACGCTTGAACTGCGGTGGTGATGAGTTGACCCAAATACATCAGCGGAAACTGGTCAAAGGATAAGTATGAACGTTTGGGTGTCAATGACGGGTTTATATATGTCTATATATGCTGTGGTTCACGTATAAAAGTATATATATGTTGTGTTATAAGCTCAAATGCTTCTCTACATACTCAGCTACATCAGCGGAAACTGGTCAAAGGATAAGTATGAACGTATGGGTTATAGTGACGGGGTTATATATGACTATATATGCTGTGGTTCACGTATATATATATATATATGTTGTGGTTTAAGTACAAATGCTTGTATACATACTCCGCTACATCAGCGGAAACTGCTCAAAGGATAAGTATGAACGTATGAGAATTAAAGATATTGTATACAGTTGTGGTTTAGGTAGCGATGTATATATATATATGCGTATAAATATATACCCCGCATTTTAAACCCTAAACCCTAACAAAAGTACAAACACGCTAAGATCGAGAAAAACCTAAGTTTATACACTTAAACTAATTAGTACTTCGCAGACACTTGGTAGTAATCAAGCATTAACAATGGTGTACTAGAGTTTAGCAGCGAGTCGATGAGGTTTATGGTTTAGGGGTTTATGGTGTATTAGCAATTGAGATTGAGTGTTTGTAATATTTTAATTGTATATGCAATCCATGCCGATTTACCCTAGACCATAAACCCTAGAACCTTTAAACCCGTGCTAGTATATTGCATATGCCAGAACACACCCAACTTTAAAATACTTCTGAATTCCCCGCAAATGATGTGACTAGTAATTGCGTCATAGAGTTTTTCGTGCAACTATGTACGGAACTAATCTCAACACTGAATATATGTAT
>NW_014032888.1:0-1378 GCF_001186125.1 Sphaeroforma arctica JP610
GGGCTAACTGTTTACTGTGTAGGGTTTGTTCAGCATATTATCTTTGTGGTGTAGAGGTATCCTCAGTCCATATCAGGTTGTCTGCCCTTCGATTCCAAATACAACACACAGGTATGCATTTCAGCGTGCTCTGTGCGGCCTTGGTACCTTTATTAGTATGGTTTAGTATATGATACGTTAGTATTTCTATGAAAAACCTTACTAAAGCATATAGAAACTGTGTGTTAGTGTATCCACTCGCGGCAATCTGTGTAGTGCGTCAGATTGGTTGAAAATACTTTATACACAACTGCCGAATGTGTAATGGGGTTACAAGTCTGTGTACTGCGAGCTTGGTTGTTTGTTGAGAGAAATAATTTGGGAGAGCGCTGATACGCCTGAAGACAAACTCCCCGACCTAAACCCTAAAACCCAAATGTATACTGACAATGCGGCTGCATTTCAAATCCAATATTTCAGGCGACCACAAAAAAAGGTGGTGCACTCAAAGGCACTGCTCCCGACGCGGCAGATAGAAGTAGCAATAAAGAGCAGCTCAACCACCCTGACAACCGTAGCCAGGCATACGGTCGCCATGGCAACCACAACGCCGCCGACTTCGCGCGGCCATCTTATGATAATAGAAGTCAGCACTCACACCATCCACAGCCACATCGACGTCTGCAGCACTTCGACACGGTAGGTGGATAAGGCGAGCCTCTACGGCTGTGCTATTTATAGAATGCTAAAAATAGAATAAGTATGATGTCCAATAGACGGTGTTTGTGGGGGGTGTTTACGGGTTTAATTGTGTATACACTAGTTATATATTGATTGACATGTCTTGGGCGATGGGTGTTCATTTGACGCTATGTGATGAGTCAAGCGCTGAGACTGTTCACGTCTGTTACTCCCGAGGTAAATCTCGGGGGTGTGGACAGCGTTTAAGGTTCCAAGGTTTATGGTTTATGGATAGTCTATACAGTGCCCTGTATGAGCACACAATGATTCGCGGCTATGCTGTAGAAGTTCCATCACAATATCAGATCACTAAACTCTAAACTCTGTGACTGAAATACTCACATATCCCACACACACCTTACAGCTCTAAACCTTAAAACCTGAAACGCTAAACCCCCAAAAACCCTAAAAACCACAAAACGCTAAACCCTGTAGCTTAAGCACTCACATACCTCACATGTACACTGTAGCTTCGCCGCCCGTCGTCGCCAGGACTGAGTCGATTTCAGGAGAATGACAGCGAAGAGGGACTCAATGGCATTGAGTTTGGGGCCGACTTTGGGAATCTGTCGACACTCAAAATAAACCAAAATGATCGAAGTGTGAGTGTGGAGGTATGTCAATGAAATATATACATATAACGATAACGATATAGTTT
>NW_014032887.1:0-1378 GCF_001186125.1 Sphaeroforma arctica JP610
AGGCGTTACTGTGCTTTTGGTCAAGTATCTTTAGGCGTTACTGTGCTTCTGGTCAAGTATCTTTAGGCGTTACTGTTTTCTGCACAAGTGTCGTTAGGCATTAATGTGCTTTTGGTTTAGTATCTTTAGGCGTTACTGTGCTTCTGGTCCAGTATCTTTATGCGTTACTGTGCTTCTGGTTAAGTGTCTTTAGCCGCTACTGTGCTTCTGGTCAATTGTCTTTATGCGTTACTGTGCTTCTGGTGGAGTGTCTTAATGCGTTACTGCGCTTCTTGCTAAGTATCTTTAAGCGTTATTGTGCTTCTGGTCAAGTGTCATTATGCGTTACTGTGCTTCAAGTTAAGTATTTTTAGGCGTTACTGTGCTTCTGGTTAAGTGTCTATAGCCGTTACTGTGCTGCTGGTCGAGTGTCTAAAGGCGTTACTGCGCTTCAAGTTAAGTATCTTTAATCGTTACTGTGCTTCTGGTCGACTGTCATTAGGCTTTACTGTGCTTATGGTCAAGTATCTTTAGGCGTTACTGTGCTTCTCGTCAAGTATCTTTAGGCGTTACTGTGCTTCTTGTCAAGTATCTTTAGCCGTTACTGTGCTTCTTGTCAGGTATCTTTAGGAGATATTGTGCTTCTGGTTTAGTATCTTTAGGCGTTAGTGTGCTTCCGGTCAAGTTTCTTTAGGCGTTACTGTGCTCCTGGTCAAGTATCTTTAGGCGTTATTGTCTTCTGCACAAGTGTCATTAGGAATTGATGTGCTTCTTGTTTAGTATTTTTGGGCGTTACTGTGCTTCTGGTCGAGTGTCTCAATGCGTTACTGCGCTTCTCGCTAAGTATCTTCAAACGTTACTGTGCTTCTGGTCAAGTGTCTTTAGCCGTTACTGTGCTTCTGGTCATTTGTCTTTATGCGTTACTGTGCTTCTGGTCGAGTTTCTTAATGCGTTACTGCGCTTCTGGCTAAGAATCTTTAGTCGTTACTGTGATTCTGGTTAAGTGTCTAAATGCGCTACATTGCTTCAAGTTAAGTATCTTTAGGCGTTACTGTGCTTCTGGTCAAGTATCTTTAGGCGTTACTGTGCTTCTGGTCAATTGTCTTTATGCTTTACTGTTCTTCTTGTCAAGTATCTTTAGGCGTTACTGTGCTTCCGGTCGAATGTCATTAGGCATTACTTTTCTTCTGGTTTAGTATCTTTATGCGTTACTGTACTTCTGGTGAAGTATCTTTAGGCGTTACTGTCTTCTGCACAAGTGTCATTAGGCATTAATCTGCTTCTGGTTTAGTATCTTTAGGCGTTACTGTGCTTCTGGTCAAGTATCTTTAGGCGTTACTGTGTTTCTGGTCAATTGTCTTTATACTTTACTGTGCTTCTTGTCAAGTATCTTTAGGTA
>NW_014032886.1:0-1378 GCF_001186125.1 Sphaeroforma arctica JP610
GCATATATATATATGCTTATGTGATATCATAAGACTAGTCACACGTTTAGCGGCAAGCGTACTGATTGTGGCACTTTTCCGTGCAACTGTTAAGATTCTGAAGAATACTGTTGATGAGCGAAGTCCATATGGCACAAAGCCTCTGCAGATAGGACATCATGCATAACTGTTGCAAAAACAAACAATAGCACAAATATATACATATACATATGCATATATCCCTGTCTAGTCTCTGTATATGTGAAAACATGTGTGTATAGTATGAGCAAGTTTCCCCGGCATACAATGGATATGGGTATACGGAGAACTGTTTGGATACATATTTTAATATTTGAAGACATGTACATATAATATGTATATATATATATATATACATCCGCGTGTGTGAAGGTATGAAAATATACTTGTGAGCTTGTTACACGTGTGCTGTGCTAGTGCTATGGATGCGGCAATTTAATCAGGATTGTGCGTTTATCCGAGTAAAAAGTCAACCTGGGTACGAAACGGCTGCAAGGAAGTATCCTTTAATATACATTCATAACCATAAGTATGCACCTAAAAGTACGTCCACGCATATGCAGATCTGTTGTCGCCATAGCCGATTCACTGTTAACTTCTTACTGCGATAGAAAAAGAGTGAAGGTCGCACTCTACTGCATATCGATGTGTGTCTCTGGTGCTGTGTTGGTAGGGTACGCAATAGCGGGACATTACAATTTCATGTGCAATACTCAACGTTGCACGGGTATCTTAATATATATATATATATATATAAATAAATGTATGTATGTATGTGTGTCTGTATGTATATGTACACCATATGTCCTATCTTCGTCTGATGCACATCTGTACACCCACCACAAAGGGCTCTCGCGCCACCGACAAGTCGTTCGGTGGTGCTGTATCGCTCGTGCTGGGCGCAGGGAATGTCAACTCAATCACCGGAGGTGACATCTTGTTCAAACTGTTCAACGAGCAAGAGGTGGTGTTGCTGAAGTGGAACCCTGTCAACGACTACAGTGATGCAAACATGCTGGCTGCGTACAAGCCCTTCTTTGACGCAGGCGTTGTGGAGGCGGTGCGAGAGGATGGCACGCTGGGTATGATACGCGGTGGACCGTAAGTAGACCGTAGGTAGACCGTAGGTAGCTGTGTAGGTATAGTAGGTATATATTAGTTCTAACAAGTGATGGTATAGGTGTGTGTGGAGTAACTGACGCTGGGACCTGTCAATGATTCTGTGACAAGTGCATACGATTTATTGACAGGCTATGTGATCTTTGCCGCAACAAGTTGTGGTGATTGTAAGGTATAAGGATACTGTTGAATTTCAGCTTTCTGAGGTGTTATATGTGTATATACATACATGCACACACAC
>NW_014032885.1:0-1378 GCF_001186125.1 Sphaeroforma arctica JP610
GATAGGTAGCTTGAGACAAATTTAGTATGTGCAAGTATGCTCGTTAACCGGGTTTTAGTGGGGGATAGGTAGCTTGGGACGAATTTAGTATGTGCAAGTATGCTCGTTATCCGGGTTTTAGTGGGGGATAGGTAGCTTGGGACGATCTCTTAGAGAAAGCTCAATGTCGCTACTATGTTTCAACTCAGCGGCATCAACCTAGAAAACACTATATACATATATGCACACATATGATCATAGAGAACATTGTATGATACGTATATACACCTATGCTACGAGAAAACACTATGTACATATACACACATATGATCATAGAAAACACCATCTACATATATACACACCTATGTTACTAGAAACCACTATATGCATACGCACATACCCATGCTTTATTCTCCAGCCCCCTCAGCCTTTCACCGCATATACTAATTGCTAGACATGTGTTCTTCCTCATACACACGTGTGTAGTACTCTATCCACTGTGCTATAGCATATACTGGTTGCTAGACATGTGTTCTTCCATATACATACGTGTGGTGTACACTATCCACTGTACTATAGCATATACTAGTTGCTAGACATGTGTTCTTCCACATACACACGTGTGTAGTACACTATCCACTGTACTCTACCCATAGTCGAATGAACCACCGTGTGCTCAAGTAGCGCATAAACCCCTCCCATGTGACTCAGGTGCTCGCCATGTACCACCCAGGGCCAGGCCTTTCTGTGCGAGTTCAACCCCACCCCTCTGGGCGTGGGTCCGTTTGCGAACGTGTACGGTATCACTACTACCATAAGTCCTGAAGACGAGATTGCGGGTAAGTCAGCTTGCGTGTATGTGTGTGTGTATGTGCGTATGTGTATGTGTATGTGTGTACGGACCTGTGTGTAGGCACGAGTGAGTGTTTGTGTGTTCACCTGTGTGTTGTTGGAGAGCAGAGTACCTGTGTGCAATGCAGCCGTTACACACGCCCGCAGCACAATGTCCCACCCACTTGTCCTCGTTCGACTGTACTGCTACGTCTGGTTTCAAATGCGTTAACGCGTGATGGTACGGAATGAACTTAGTCTCTTCTGCACAACACAGTGGTGTAGAGTGCGAGTGATCACCGCACATGGGTGCAGATGGTGGATGACAGGATAGTCCAGATTATATCATAGTGGGGAATGTCAAGCAATGAATGGTTGACTGTCGCACGATGTGCTTTCTATATTGTAACTTTTATACTTTCATTGTACGAATATACATATATGTATATTTATATATATTTATATATATTTATATATGTGTGTGTGTGTGTGTGTGTGTGTATGAATGTATGTATATATATATATAATTAATATATATATATATATTAATTAATATATCTATATATAT
>NW_014032884.1:0-1377 GCF_001186125.1 Sphaeroforma arctica JP610
TACGTGCATGTTTGTGTATGAGTGGATGTGAAATGGTGTATTTGCACACAGCACACGCGCCTGCCATTGCCGCTATTGGCCCTAGCCGATGAAAGCGTTTACGGAAATATAATGTCTGGTCTCTTCTTGCTGTCGAGTAGACGTACACACATGTATGCTAAAACGTTTGGGTTTGGGTTTTCATGTGTACGTTTATGTGCTGGTTAGGGTGTTGTATAACTATAGGCTTCCTAGATATACCGGAAGGGTGGGCAATGTGTAGACAAACATACAATTAAACACACACAAACACACACGCACACAGAAACACACACACACACACGCACACAGAAACACACACACACACACACACACACACACACTCACATATGTATATATACATACATATTCCAAACACAAATATACATTTGCGTATGCTCACTATGCAACGACCAACCTACCTACCCCCCCCTACCCCCCTCCCACCGCCACAGGCTTCCTGGATAAGCCAGAGGGGTGTCTGATGAGTTGTAGTGCCCTAGAGCTAATGAAGTATGCAACCTCCGTCAAGTCTGGCCTTGGATCGGTTGAGCCGCTCATGCAGTGCCGAGTGTTACTGGTACGGCATGGAGGCTATGATACGATTGGTAGTGTGTGCTATAGTTTGTATGTGTGTAATGTTGGTAGTGTGTGCTATAGTGTGTATGTGTGTAATGTTGGTAGTGTGTGCTGTAGTGTGTATTTGTGTAATGCTGGTAGTGTGTGCTATAGTGTGTGCTATAGTGTGTATGTATGTATTGTTATAATGATATTGGTAGTGTGTGCTATAGTGTGTATGTGTGTAATGTTGGTAGTGTGTGCTGTAGTGTGTATGTGTGTTATGTTGGTAATGTGTGCTATAGTGTGTATGTATGTAATGGTGTGAGGAGATTGGTAGTGTTTGCTATAGTGTGTATGTGTGTAATGTTGGTAGTGTTTGCTATAGTGTGTATGTGTGTAATGTTGGTAGTGTGTGCTGTAGTGTGTATGTGTGTAATGTTGGTAGTGTGTGCTGTAGTGTGTATGTTTGTAATGTTGGTAGTGCGAGCTATAGTGTGTATGTGTGTATTGGTATGTTGAGCTTGGTAGTATTTGCTAAAGTGTGCACACATCTAACGTATTGGTGCAGTCGGGTCACAGATTAGGAAGACAACTTGTGCGAGGCATAATATCATAAGTACGTTTATAATATATACTACGCTTGAAAGCACCTTGAATAGGTAGTATATGTATATTCATGATTGTGAAGATGATGTCCTTTATAGATGTGCGTCTGTGTGCACAACGTCTGCGTTAGCTAAGTCGCGGTATGGGCCGGAGGATGCATGTGGTTTAGTTACTTTTATAGAGGGTGAGTAT
>NW_014032883.1:0-1377 GCF_001186125.1 Sphaeroforma arctica JP610
CCTAAACATATCCATATATATAAATACATATGTATATGTGTGTGTGTGTGTGTGTTTATATGCATGTATGCACGTATGCCTAAACATACACTGCACATGTACTGGCATATCTATACATACATGTAGATAGCGATATAAACGTAGTCTCGTATAATTAAATATATACATTCGTAGTCATAGATTTGTATATATCTACGTATACACCTCATAATTTCCCATTTATTTTTATGCATGTGTGCGCAATTATAATTGTCAGTGCCAATATCGATATCATATATTATACAATAGTGTATATATGTGTGAATACGAGTGAGTGTGTTTGTGAAAGTGTATAAATTCGTATATTTAAAATATATGTTTATATATATCTATATATATATATATATATTCATATTCATATTCATATTCTCTTTATACAGGAGGCTATGCTAATCTATGGTTCATCAGCCTGCTTCTAAGTATTCGTCAGCGCCGTTGAACCTTTTTTATGCACTAAAACTTGTCCATCAGAAATATTTAAACATGGATTCCTACAAGCAGTAGGACAGGCGAAAAAACGCGAAGCCCGCGTCAATGAAATATCTGGGCGTTGGGCAAACATTCTAGGTATAGAACGGAGAAGTGGGTCGAAAAGCGATTTTGGAGACCTCGGTTATGATCCGTCCAATTTAACCGAGCCTACTTCATTCTATCGAGATTTGGAGTGGTGTATGATGTCCAATACGTGGAACACAACGGAGGTCAAGAAAGTCCCCGCGATCACTTTTCTGTTGAAATTGTCAACCTTAGCTGGCAAAGGCTGCGTATATTGCTGAAGGTTGCCGTCTTCTGATGCAATTGGCAAGCTTGCCGAGCTTGATGAGATACGACAGTAGATCTTCCCAGCGCAGGTTGAAAGCCTACTGCTGATAACAGCAACATGATAAATATGACTCCAGATTCGACATGTCAAAATATGCAATATGACGTCTTTCTGCTAAATATCCATTCGACCAACATCCAACCACTAAGGCGACTTTAACATGGAGCACCACTTGTGATTGCGTTGCTGCCTTGCTGAACCGCCATGGCGTCCAGCGCATGAAACAATTAAAGTACAAGTGGCAGAAATACAATTAAAATAAAATAAATCAATGATACCTGAAACTTAAATATATATGACTTGGTCGAAATTTCTCTACAAAATCGAAGTAGGTGCAGTCGCTATGCTCTGTTGTCAATCACTCAACGCCGGTAACTTGCCACAGCATTTTGATTCAATTCCCACTTTCGCCTTATATACGTGCATTCAGCAAGGCGGATTTTAAACTTCGATTTGAGACATCTTCATACGTGTAGATGAAATTATATGCGTGCGTGCATCTATATATATATACG
>NW_014032882.1:0-1377 GCF_001186125.1 Sphaeroforma arctica JP610
AGTCTATTGTCACACACACACACACACACAGAGAGAGAGTCTATTGTCACACACACAACACACACAGAGTCTATTGTCACGCATACACACACACAGAGAGAGTCTATTTTCACACACACACACACACACACAGAGAGAGAGTCTATTGTCACACACACACACACACACAAACACACAGAGTCTATTGTCACACACACACATACACAGGGAGACTGATGAGACTTTAGACTCGAAGTTGAGAGAGATATACTAATTATGGAGGCGATGTATGACTTGAGCGAGTGCCCCTCAAAAAAAATTCAAACATAAGCCAGTTGGCGGTGCCAATGTCTCGTTTAGAAGGCTCGATAGTTCAATGTTCATACACAAGATAAATAATTAAATATATACATGACCCTCTAGGAGTGTAAAATTTAAGGGAGAACGGACAAGTCCGTAGGACATATATTATATATATATATCGATAAAAATCATAGCCTCCTAAATTGAACATAAAAAACTTCATTCACAAAAAGGTGCGCCTTTTCAAATACTACCAACCGAATCCACCAATCAGCACCGGGTAATTGTTGCTAATTCCAGAATATTTAATTTATCCCTCTTTCTCTCTTTCTCTATAAATATAACTATAAAATACATACATATAGCTATTTATATATAAATATCTATTCTAAAAAATTACTACCGTTAATAACACTTACGACATACGTGATGGATCGATCTAGCTTATAGGCAACCGTATGAAACAAACATATGTTCACTCGCGCATAGGATTGGATATCGAATACTTTATCGAGTCTTGCTTATATAAATCAACATCGTATAGTACTTAAATGTGCACAGCGTGAGTTTGTGCCTGAAATACAACTTGTATATCATGTCTGCGAGATCGCGACGTAATGTAGTAGGGCGACCGGCACGATCAAGCTCTGGCAAGACTTCGAGTGGAACTATGCGATCTAGCTCTGAGGGCACGTCTGTAATGAAGCGGTGTGTTGCCTATTTAAGTATTGATCATGTGTACACTGTGATTCTGCTTTGTGGGCCATGATGGTTGATGTGTATTTGTACACCTTGTGACAAGGAGAATCTATTGGCAAGACTGTTTGGAAGAGTAACGTTTATTAATACGAGAAAATATTGAATTATAAATATTTTTATTCAAGATGATCAATGTATTGCACATCAGAGTGCCTCGGGTGTACGATTCACGAGCTAAGTCGTTGAGAAGCAATTTTGAACACAAGCTACAGTGTATTGTGCTCCACTTATAGCATCTCAGTGTAGTAGAACAAGGGTTATTATGGTTTACATAAAGATTTGAAAATATCCATATGTACATTGGTATACCTTTAAGTAAATATATAGACAAATACA
>NW_014032881.1:0-1377 GCF_001186125.1 Sphaeroforma arctica JP610
CCACATGCATCTACATAGGTACTGGACAAGTATCACTACCTGGTGGCCAAATCCTTCGTTGCCGGGAACGCACACATCCGATGGTGTCCCTCGCCGGGGTGTGACAACGCCATCAAAGTAGAGATATTGGGAGCGATGCCTGTGACCTGTAAGTGTGGGGGCGTGTGTTGCTTCAAGTGCGGTGCGCAATGGCACGAGCCTGTGGCGTGTGACATGCTCAAGAAATGGGTGCAGAAGTGCCACGACGACAGCGAGACAGCGCATTGGATCAATGCCAATACGAAGGTAGGCGAGGTGGGTGCTGGGCGCTCGGTTGTGTAGTATATATTTGTATTTGTGGGGATAGACACGCATGGTATTGCGATACCACGCGAGCGTTTGTACGGCTGCCCGTAGTCTTCATTTTTCATGCCTTCCTTCGAATACGCATTCGTAGGAGGTTTAGTTTTATCTATATAGCTAATGTAAGACGGCCCGAATTCTTACGGTACCTCATGAGCGTATCTCATTTTATTAATTAGCAGGAAGGGCTTGATTTGTTTCTTATGTTTTACATCTTTTCATATAGATTAAAAAATGTACTGAGCACTTGTGTGTACCTCTCCCGCCGATTCCATGCGCTTATGTTCATTCTCTGAACTCATCCCCATAGGAGTGTCCCAAGTGTCAAGTGACGATTGAGAAGAACGGGGGCTGCAACCACATGGTCTGTAAATCAGCAGTGTGCAAGCACGAGTTCTGCTGGGTGTGCATGGGTGACTGGCTTCCCCACGGCAGCGCGTGGTACAACTGTGCAAGATTTGACGAGAAGGACACCAAGGATGTGAGAGAAAATGCCAATGTATGTATCTGTGAGCTCATGCACGATACTCACCCTAAAGTATTGTTTTCTTGGGTTGAGAACGAATACTCAAAGTTGTGCGTCAAGATGCTAATTCATTTATATGTGAAGTTGTGTATGGTGCACGATTTATTGTATTGCGAGAGAACGCCAATTTATATATATATATATATATATGTATATACATATATATATACATACATATGTATATGTAAATATATATATATATATATATATATATTTATATTTATATATATATGTATGTATGTATGCATATATTTATATATGTACATATATATTTATATATATATATATATATATATATATATATATATGCATATATATATATATATATGTATATATGTATATATATATATACATACATGCATACATATATATCGCATATATATATATATATATATATGTATATATACATACATGCATACATATATATGTATATATCTATATTTATATCTATATATATTCATGTATCTATATATATATATATATCTCTCTCTCTCTCTCTCTATATATAT
>NW_014032880.1:0-1377 GCF_001186125.1 Sphaeroforma arctica JP610
GTATGTATATAAAATGTATATACATATATATTTATATATATACATATATATGTTTATATATATATATATATATATATATGTTGTATATTTAAGACATTTCCTCTGAGTCTTGTGACTTGTGACTTCAATATATATTTTCTTTTGAAGTCTTCCACAGTTTATATTTAACTTTTATTAATAATAAAACAAGTGTGATCTATTGGACTTCTGTGAGTTTAGCCTTTTTTAAAACCCCAAGACTCACACAAGAAGTAGACGAGTTTTTAAAATTTAAATCGCGATAGAATAGTTTCAACGAGTTCAACACAACTGAGATGAAGATTTGCATCACTGCCGCAACGAGTTGGAGTTTTAAAACTGGATGATCTGTTTTAAAATCCACGAGACCTTAGATAGATTGTCCAAAATATTGGCGATATCTTATTGGCTAGCGAATATCGCGCTCTCTACTAGAAAACAGTGTTGTAGAGTACATTTAAAAATAGACTATTCACATGTTCTATAAATATATTTTTAGATTTTTGTGTTGTTAAAAATATTCGGCCGGCTATTATTTCCATATATAGAAATATATAGGTTTTAGAATATATGTACAATACCCCTGGGATTTGATGACGAGCCCTTTCCCGCCCTTTCCCATGCCAATATAGTCCACTCAATTCTCAATAAGGAAATTCAAGATCGCAGACATCAATATTATTGGACGTAATGTGGTATTTCAGCTGCATTCTATTAGCTACGAACGAAGGGGTTCGTATCGTTCTAAGAGAATGGGAGTATGTGTGGGACAGCAGAACCATACATATCAACAGTAATATCTAGTCGATAAGTAAATGCTGTACGTGCATGCGTAAATATAGTACTCGGGTGCTGGTCTTGGGGATCATCAGATACAGAGCCTGACAGAGGTCTTGTATTAAAAGGCTGTCACACCTCAACATACTCTAACAGTATAATAAAAAGTGCTGATAGTGTGATAGTCCCTCTCGGTACTATTACGTTAACAAACAGCAGACATGATGCGTGGTGCAGCTTTCGCACAGCGCATGCGTATGCATACACGCTCCAACGGTAGTACTATTTGGCATAAAAAAAATGTATCTACGCCCAGTATACTTGCAAACCGTGGTTTCACAGCCTCAGCTATAATTGCCGACAAAACTGATAGTCTATACGTCACTGGAACGCGAAATGGGAGTACTGAATCACCCTTGCTGATAGGATTGGGTGCGGCCCTTTCTCGATACACGGCTAATTTTGGATTCTTCCGACCAATTGCTGCTAAACCTGTATGTAGATATGTCTAAATATAGCATTGTATATATATATATATATATATATATATATATATATATATATTATTAGTTATTAGTTATT
>NW_014032878.1:0-1376 GCF_001186125.1 Sphaeroforma arctica JP610
TATATATGGATATGCATACGTAGTAAAAGATATACACCTGTATGTTTGTGTAGGCTATTCTTTGTGAATCCCTACATATGCCGATAGATTACGTTTGAATGAAAAAACTATCTGTATTGTATCTGCGTGCACGCAATCGCTATTTTAGCAGCTTCAACGCACGTGCGAGGATTCGCGCAAACATTACCTATGCATAGTCCTGTATCATACATACATGTTTCACCCACATACACCACACCACACCAAGCACGCACTTTGAATGCCTCCAAGGAGTTCATCCTGATCGCCGGTGGTCCGGTCTTGAACTCAACGAAATCAATCAAATCCTGAGTTTCCAGATGAGCACCTTCGTACTCGTCCACGATATCCTTGCGCACCAGTTTGATAGTGGGGAAGTTTGTGATGTCAAACTCGTCGGCCGCATCCTCGTTCACAGTGGCATCCACCTTGGCCACCTGATTATGGCGTAGATATGTGTATATGTGAGCGCTATTTGTATATAAACATGCATGTATATAAGTCGGCAGGTTTGGCATTATTCCTAACCTTTGTGAACCTGTATGTGGTGACCACTAAGCACTCCGATGTATATGTACATTTCGGCAACTGATCCAATGATGCGCTTGAATAAAGCGTCGCAGGTACTAAAGACGGAGCCATGACGGTATAAAATTCACTTTCCAAGGTGCATTGTACTGGGTTCCCCTCAGACAATTACTCATTACGATGCTACGAACGCATAAACACCCCGCCGAAATTCGGAGCACACCTTGGGACCCGAGTATGGAATACCCCCATTATATATGTCGTTGGATCACAGCTCATTTGGTTTTCAAACTGCGAACACAAGCACAAGCTCGCTGCTCAGACTGAACAAGCAAAGACCCCGTCATACCTTGATCTCCGTTTCGCTGTGTAGGAATTGTGCCACTTCGGCCCACCCGGGGGTCAGCTGTTTGCAGGTGCTGCACCAAGGTGCGTCTGTGTGACACGATATGATAACAACAGAAAAACATTGGCAAAAGAAATAAGAATGTAAGATGTATTATGTTCTGTGATTCTGATAGATATACCGGTGCAATATCCGAGCAGAGTGATCCAACTATCGACTCGTCATATGCTGTTGTCTGTATCATGTAAAAAATTCATATGTACCCGAATCAATGTCCGATTTCAATGTGACACAATCACATTTTGCCAATTTCAATGTGGTGCCTCTCTCGTTGCTATTAACTATACACAAACAATCTTCTATTGCGTAGTTATAGTTTACATATAATGTACTCGAAAGTATGAATAGAATCGCAGAAACAATCAGAAACATATTTAACTGCACGAATCTGCAACCATATACATGTTGATATCTAGCACCCATA
>NW_014032876.1:0-1376 GCF_001186125.1 Sphaeroforma arctica JP610
TAATAATTATTATGTATACATATATATATATATATTATTATATATATATATATATATATATATATATATATGGTATATAAAATATTTTATGGTATATATATATATTACAAGACAAACGAGTGAATTTTAATTGCATTGGAGTGTGACAGTCATATGAGTACATTTGTTCCCCATTCATATACAACCGTTCAAGCATGAGAGACTCTGTTATCCATGTCATGTTGATAGAATTAAGCCAATATTGTGTACGACTACACTAATGTGATACCATCGCTAAAGTAGAAACTCGAATCGTAGTAGGAACTGAAAGTCAGATTGTATATTACCCTTTCTTAGTTGGACAACATTACCTGTGCCTAGGGTACCCATCTTAGTAATGGACTCCTGTGGAATGGGTCCATCACGGGTTCGGTATTGCTCACGAACAGCGGCAGCTTCCGGGCGAAGTGCGCCTATAAAGGAAGCAAGACGACTACATTAGTACAATAATAATAGAAACTTCAAAGACATTTACACTAGTCCAGACTTTAGTACTAGGCTAGTTTGAGGCGCCTCATGTTTGAACATCCATTTATTTTCAGTGTGCGCGTGTCAGACGATTGTAGCTACAGTAGATATTAATTGTGTGTATTGACATCCCAGCATACACGTCTATATATAGCAGCGCTCTACTAGACCTACAGACGTGATCAACTTTTTTCACATAAATATCTGACAGAGGTCTGTGAGAATGCAGTTTACCGTAACGCCACACAACTGCGATATGACTATGAAATGTGTGGCAACGTCCATAACACATACATACATATACACATATACATCAATATACACATAAACATTAATATACACATATACATCAATATACACGCACATTCGCCTGCCATAAGGCAAAAATGTGCCTATGTTCAGCATATCCAGCAGAGCACCCCGCTGACAGACATCTGAGAGAATACAGTACATCGTAGGCGTCAATGCTACAAAGTATGCTACGGAATCCCTAACCGCCACATCACATCTTTACATACTCGCTCACACACACATCAACTAACTAATACATAAAACTCACAAGTAGTAAAATAGACATTGATGCAGATCCACATACGTCCGCCCTTGTTTCATGGAGATATCCGCATCAAATCACACACCTACACATACACTTACCCATACATAAACAAAACACCCATCAACTGACACATGTACAATCACCAGCACTCTAACAGAAACCAATACAAATCCACATACGTTCTACCAACTAACACACGTACAATCACCATCACTTTAACAACTGAAACCAATACAAATCCACATACGTTCCACCAACTAACACACGAACAATCACCAGCACTTTAACAACAACAGAAACCAATACAAATCTA
>NW_014032874.1:0-1376 GCF_001186125.1 Sphaeroforma arctica JP610
ATATATATCTTATATATATATATATATATATATATATATGTAAATGTATATTTATATATGCATATATTTATATATATATGTGTGTCTGTGTCTGTGTCTGTGTCTGTGTCTGTGTCTGTGTCTGTGTGTTTGTGTATGTGTGTGTGCGTTTGTGTGTTTGTGTGTTTTTTTGTTTGCATGCGTGCGTGTGAGCGTGCGTGTGTGTGTGTGTTTGTGTTTGTGTTTGTGTTTGTGTCTTTGTAAGTTAACTGACCTATTTACATATGTTTAATGTCTCTATACACGTATCCATTGAGATATACTTCGGTGTGTCTGTACATGTATGTATAATTACATACATCTTGTCTATTTGTTTGTTCGCCGTCATTCATGTTTGATATATTTCTCTTTTCTATTTATTTCAATATATATCTCTCTAGGGGTTTTTACATGGATTTTGTATCTGTGTAGAAGAAGTTTTGTCGTTGTAGGTCGGATGTTGTATAGATGCATGAAATTACCTGTGGGAATCATGTGCTTATGTATACAATAGTATAATTCGTGCCAACGGTTGTACCTTTGTATGTATATGTGTATACACTTGCGAATGCAATGTTTCTATGTGTATCGTCATATATATATATATATATGTATATATATATATATATGTGTGTGTGTGTGTGTGGGTGTGTGGGTGGGTGTGGGTGCTCGTGTGCATGCATATATGTATATGTATATGAACGAATTTTAATATATATGCTGTCTGTGAGTATCTAAATCAACTTAGTCGCAAGTGTGTATGTATATCGTCTGTGTATCTAAATCAACTTAGTCCCAAGTATGTATGTATATCATCTGTGTGTATCAAAATCAACTTAGTCCCAAGTGTGTATGTATATCCTATACTCGTATACTTTGACACGATTGTACCGTTTTTATGAGCGTTGATTTGAATCTCGTATTCAGTCACATGGTCCTCTCTATCGTCACTTTCACCGTAATACTTATTCAGGGCTTTAGTACCCTAAACCCTGGGAACCCCTTCTTGTCCCACATACTCACTCACCCCACACGACAGCTATTCTTGTCCTTTCATTGGTCTCAGAGATCTCATTCTGCCCTCACCCGTGACGCAGTACATCCGTACGACTAATGTCTGACACAGCGAGTCACGTGGCAAGTACTGCATCAGACGTGACGAACTCCTTAGCCTATTTATAGCATGCAAACATATATAGAACCTCAACCCTAAACCATAAACCCTAAACACGCTCCACACACGCACGCCCACAGTTCGACTCTGTCGTACACAGCCAGTCAGATGAAGAGCACGGCGAGTCAGATGAAGAAGGCGTACAACCGCACCAGCACCTCAGCCAAGGCACACAGGGGATAGG
>NW_014032873.1:0-1376 GCF_001186125.1 Sphaeroforma arctica JP610
AATACAACACTTTCCAAATCCAACTCAACAAACTCGACCGATCTCTTAAGCGTTCCAATCTAGCTCAGCTCTCTCGTCCTGACCTCTAATCTAGGCTGACTGATTCAAACCTTACACTACAGCCGGTGCTGAAAGGCATACACGCCTCATACTACAGTCAAGCGCGCGGGAGATACAACATAGACGCCAACGTTAAAGCCATTATACCTGTGCTACGGAAAGAGGTGCTGAGCGGATGCACGATCCTCTTCAGTTCACTAATACCTCGGAAGGAAGTGCCCGAGCACAACCCCGTCTGGATCAAGGTTTGTGTACGAGGGGGGTGTGTGTGTGTATGGCCTATCCAGGCCTGTGTATAGATATGTGGGTGTATACGGATGCACGCGTGGATTGGGGTCTCTGTACGCAGGTACAAGGTTGATTATGTCTTGTATGTGTACGCAATGGTAATGCGGGTGCTTAATACCTATCAGGACCCCCCCCACACACCCAATAACGCAGTTCCGAAGTGGGCTACATACGCCGATACAGCCGTATCTATGAGCCGCTTGCCTGTACCATGTGTATTGTGTTGTGTGTATGGATTATGAGATACACTGCGCACGTGTACGTTGTGTAGCATGTCAGCAGGGTAGTATGGTGTGGGTGGCATGTGGCGACACAGTGTCTGGGGACATCTTCCGTTGTGGGTTGGTTGATATGAGATGTGTCTGTGGTCAATCCCTCACAGACAACTTCGTGGAGGCTGTGTGTCCAGTATATCACATACTCGCGCATACGTTTATTCATTACGGAAAAGGTGTACACGCGTAGTAAAACCTCATATTATACGCGTATACTAAATTATATTCATAACGGAAAAGGCACATACGCGTAGTAAAACCTCATATCTTACGCGTATACTAACTTATTTATTACGGAAAAGGTATAACGCGTAATAAAACCTCATATCATACGCGTATACTAACTTGTATTCACACCGGAAAAGGCACACACGCGTAGTAAAACCTCATACCACACGCATACTAACTTATTTTACGCACCGGCATAGGCCACTTCCTTTGGGGCTGTGTGTGTAGAGGTGCTAGACGAGTTTGTGACGCACGTGGTGGCCCTTAACAGCAGCACAGAGAAGGTGAAGAAGGCGGCCGAGCTCAAGACGGCTGTGTGTGTAGTGCACTACGACTGGCTCAAAGAGAGCATGAACACGTGGACGAGGCAGGATGAAGATGTAAGTGGAGTGGATGGGATGTGTGGCGTGGTGTAATATGGGTAGTGTATCTATATAGAGTTTGTCATTAGTATCTATATAGAGTAAGGTATATATATATTTATACTTATACATACACACACACACACACACACACACACACATA
>NW_014032872.1:0-1375 GCF_001186125.1 Sphaeroforma arctica JP610
GTGTGTGTGTGTGCGTGTGTGTATTTTTGTCCGTGTGTGTGTATGTTTTAATGTGCGTGTGTCTGTTTGTGTGTGTGTTTGCATATTCATCGATACAGATATGTGCATTTATAGAAAAATACGCTCCTAGTAAATATACGCACCTGCCAAACGTAGAGCGTACCGCTATCGCTTCCTCCAACAATCACATTCCCATCCGGACTACAGGCCACTATAGGGATACGTTCCGGTCCACTAAACCTTTGCACAGGTTGATCTTTTCCCCATGCATATATGCGCATAGCTGCTTTGTTCTGCTGTGAGGCAACTAGTAGATTCGGGCCACATAGTGCGAGACCATTCTTCCCGCATTTTGGGTTGGCCTTGAAGGAGCTGACCACATTGAGAGTGCGCAAGTCCCAACACAGAACCTGCGCGTCGTCTGAGGATGTTGATAGGGCGTATTCTACGATACCGTTCATGTTTGCTACCTGGCTTGTGTCTGAATAGTACAGGCTATAGGGTTCAACATAGGCCTACACAAAAAGAGTAGAAAACTGTGTATTTACATTCCATCTATTTAAGTTGTGTTTTCGCTATCGGCCCAAATCAGCCACGTGCACCTGTTTTGAAACTATGACGCGCCCAAAATTGAATTGTCATCAGTTCTTTTGGCCTTTATTTTTAACCAAAATATCACGAGAACTTCGATGTATTTATACATGTAGCGAACACCTTGTTGTCTAAATACATCCTTTCGAGTGACTGCTTCGCATCCATTAAGTTGCCATTAACCTCTCAGTATGCCAGCTACCACTGCTAACGGAGTGGATATTCAATCCGAGCCCACAACCACAGCTAAGATGAACAACTCCGAATCAACTACGTCGAATACAGATACACAAGCACCGGCAGATGCACAGGAATCAGCAAAGGCAACAGAGGATAATAAGGAAGCTGTACAGCCATCAATGCAAAATACACTTGACGAGTTGTCGTTCTTCTTAACCAATGCCAATTCACAGCTACGTGCCCTGGCCTGCACTAATATGGTATGTCGGTATCTTGCGGTTCGATGTTTTGTACGAAGAGCGTATTGTAGGTCTTTGGGCTATCGGATTCGAGCAAGGTGATGAGTGTTTGTATCTCGCACAACGTGTGTCAAGTAAGATCTATGCATCTCATAAGAAGGTGTAGTCCTTAATCAATCAATCTTTGTTATTGCAGTAACATGTGAGCGTGAAATGCTGCTCGCACTATCACATCTGGAATTTTGTTTAGGAATACCCTTAATTATATACTTCAAGTAAGGTCGCTAGTTCAATGTGTTTATGTTATGTGTGCTATGGGTGATTGAACGTTGAAGTTTATATATATATGTATATATATATATATG
>NW_014032871.1:0-1375 GCF_001186125.1 Sphaeroforma arctica JP610
TATATATATATATATACATCTTTTCTGATGTCATTGTATACAACTAAACTACCTGTTCATGGCATATAAGATCATAACTGCCACCGCGGATTCGAAGATAGTCCGATGTAGCGTTTTGAATTTGATCAGTCCCATCCTGATATGATCAGGAATCTGGTTGAGACCCAGTTAATTGCAAGGTGTAAAAACTATTAGACTACTCGATTGAGAACAGGTGTATACCCTGTTCAATGTAGAAGTATATGACAGATAAGACCAAATCAAAGGTTACCCTGACTTGATCGGTGTAGATTTAACGAAAAGTTGATGTCAGTAATTTCAAGACAAAAACTCTTCAAGTGATATTGCAGCGTAAAAACAGCCCCGCCAGATTATTTGTTTGCTCCATGCCCCTATCAAATCGTGCCATCATTTATCGTAGTCATGGTAATGTATCTTTCTTTTTTTAAAGTTTGTCGCCTCTACGTTCCCTGCCGGCTGAGTCGCTGAGACGCTGCGGCTGGGGCCAGGGAGTGTGGGACTCGTGACTCGTGACTCGTGGGAGGCTGCCCGGCTGCTTGGAACTTTCATCATCATGAGGCGGATAATATGAAGCACATAGATCTTTCTCTAGTTTTATCACCTCGGCGATAGTTCACTCATTTTGACAGGCACTCGAGCATCTCGTATGTGCCAAGTCCGAAAGACCAGCGCACTCTGGTTCAGAATTTGGGTGTTCCGATTTGGGTGTTCCGACGAGCGTGGAGAAGTGATATGTCATAAATATCAAATTCTTAAAATTAGATATGTATTGCACACAGTTTTTCTTCTTCTTCAAATTAGGCTGTTGCCTTTCTGGCTAATACACTACACACAAATAGATAAGAAAGATAGTCATACACAGGGTAATCATGACCATTTATTCGATTTTTACAGTCAACACTGAAAGAAAATATAGTCGCTAGACCCTAGTATTGAACTTATTTTATTTCGCGTTTGCGTTTCAGCATTTATTTAAACTAAAAATACTTGCACATGGATAAGTGGTATGAAGAGCTATGTACAGAACAACAAAGTGCCCTCTATTCAAAATCAGTTGAATTTAAAAAAACGATTGTTATTCCCCAACTGGTTTGTTATCAACTATGAAATTAAACCATTGTTGGTATATAAATGTGGTTGTTCGCTCATAGAAACGCTCAGTTGCAGTATTACAAAATTGACAAATGTGTACTCCATAAAAGCATTTTTATGAATTATGTCGTCGAAATGCCAATTTTATGGAGAAATAATTGTGTATAATGTTTGATAAAATAAACTGGCCACATGCTTACATGTACAACTGTCCGTCTACGGATATACACCATGAATCGGATTATATATATATATATATATA
>NW_014032870.1:0-1375 GCF_001186125.1 Sphaeroforma arctica JP610
GTCTGTGGCGTGTGCGTGTGTGCGTGTGTGTGTGTGTGTGTGAGTATGTGTGTGTGTGTGTGTGTATGTGTGTGTGTGTGTGTGTGTGTGTGTGTGTGTGTATTTGTTCAGTTGAATAAAAATATGATTATGTGTATATACAATCGCATTTGTTATTACTAATAGACATTTGATTCGGTCTTGTGTGTATACATGTACATGTCTTCTAGAGTCAACAATTTGATAGGTTCTGCCGTGCGTGGTAAATAACTGTACGGTATAACACTGTAATCAAAGGTACATTTCTGCCCTGGTCAACAGTAAACAATTCCGTCGTGAGTGGTCAATAGCAGTACGGCATATCATCTTTTCCACGTCCGTGCTACGCGCAAGCGACAAATGTGAAGTATACGGGTGTAAATTATCTTCCGAAACTCATACTGAACCGACATACGTATAGGTTCTCAGCCAACATGCACACACAAAGATGTCTTGTGGATAAGAAAAATCTCTTGACACAGATGGTGATTGATACAGATTATACCAACAATGCATACATTCGCAGCTAGCATACATCCCAAAATTGCACAGTGCCTAAACTGAAGAAGACTGAAAAAATGAGGAATCAAAAGAAGACAAAATGGGATCAAAAACACGAACCCTACCGTAAGTACTAAAGTGCTCTTTCCTGTCGGTTTTCTTCCATCATGCTGCACGTTCTCATTTGATTCATGATGATTTTTCGCTTGTGAATTATCACTAAGTGGAATGTTGTCTACAGAGGAGTTCTGCAATACTTGAACCATCGTGTGCACTTCCTGTAAATCACTGAACCTACTTGTAGTGCCTACCTCACGTTTTGTCCTTTGGATTCAATCTAGTGGAAACAAATGTTTTCGTGAAAACATATATTCAATTGGAAAACATATTTGTATGTTCATTTAGAAGGCTATGCTTGTATTCAACTACAACAAGTAAGATGCGTTGTGCACACAAATTAAAGAAGTAATTGTATTATTGTTTTAAGTAAAATATTTTTTAAGGTGTTGTTGCTTGATTTCAATCTTGATTTCGCCGATATCAAGTTCCCGCCAAAAAAAATCAAAATCGTTAACAGACTCGATTCGAGAAGGCAGCTGACAGGCCTGACTCTGTGACAGTGTAACAGTTTCACTGGATAGAGATATTATTATTATTTTTTCAAAAATGGCAAGTATGTATGATACAATGTATGAACATATGGTATGGCTCTATAGTCGCTGTAGTGATTCAGGAAAGATTGATGGGAAGAAGTGGTCAGTAAATTCCCGTTTGAAGCTTGGGCCAAGTGAGTCGACAAGGGAAGATATGTGCTGAGTCAATTCGGGCCGGTGTTGACAAAACACTGTTATTACTA
>NW_014032869.1:0-1375 GCF_001186125.1 Sphaeroforma arctica JP610
CCTATCCTCAAGGTGGTGTTGTGAATAAGTAGGTACTGGTGCCATTCGTGACGAATAATTGTGCTTTAAATCCCAATCAAGTGGAATGTTTGTCCTTGTTGTCGATGAGTATGCATAGACCGCATACTCCAATGCTTTCTAGTATGTGCTCATGCGCCATGGCAACGACACACGCATTCTATCAAAATATGCAAATTTACAGCGTGCTTTAAGTCCTGTATCTTGATTTTCTTGTTCAGCTTTTAGTCCTGTATCTTGATGTACCTTGTTCTACACCCTCAGATGGACAAAGAGAAGCAGCGACGGCAGGCTGAGCAAGGAGAAGTCTTGAGCAGGAAGTCTCAGGCAGACGCCGAGCTTGCTGAAGCCCAAGCGCGCTTAAAGGCTGTGGTGAGTAGTGTGTGTGTGTATCATGTGCACTGTACTGTGTACGTTACATGATATGGGCCAGCGTGCGTGCACCCGTGTGTAGGCGAGACTGCTAATATGGTTCATGGGTGAGTGGGTGGGCGAGACTGCTAATATGGTTCGTGAGTGGGTGAATGGGTGGGTACAGCTGCTAGTCAAGTGTATTGTGTGTACCAGGGCGATTGAGGATACACTCCTATTTGCGCAGGAGACATAAACGACGCGTGTGCGTGTGGGTACGAGGCTATTGCTGGAGAGTGGACTGTGTTTGCGTGGGTACAAGTCCCTCCTGCGCATGCCTGCTAGTACTGTTGCTGCGCTGGTTCTGTTGCGCGTGGTTGGTAGTACTGTTGCTGCGCTGGCCCTGTTGCACGTACGCCTTCGGTGTAAAACAGTGCTTCGCAATGGTCCCCAATTCACGCAAAAGTAAAAGTAGTCTTGGTCTTCGCGCGTAGGACTGTTTCACATAGTGATATAGGATATATACGCGGCGTTTTGATTGTGTGTGTGTGGTGTATTCTGCTGTATGTCAGACCATACACTTGCTCATACCCGTTTGCAGCAATGCACTGTACGCTAGCATACCTGCATATGTAGAAGCTACTAGAGGCCTGTTGTAGGCAAACAGCGCACGATTCACAAGTTGTCTAATATCTCTTAGTAACCTAAACAGTCGATAGTATTGCTGTATGTTTTATTTGTACGTCAGTATCTTATATATTGATAGATTGTTGCAGAGTGATATATATACATCCATTTTCATATTGAAAAAAGTATTTCTATTCTAATATACGTCTTTTTCACCAGTCTTGCTTCATATTTCGCGATTGGTCGTCGTTCTACGCAACCCACTAGCCAATAATACACATGTATGGATTTATACATACGCACAAAAAAATATCAATCTAGCACATGACACCGACATTATCACAACCGCCACACACTTGTATACACGTGTACATATATA
>NW_014032868.1:0-1375 GCF_001186125.1 Sphaeroforma arctica JP610
GCTGAATAAGCCTTGTTGCCTTACCCATTGCCATAGTATCCCAGGACAGCGCCAGGTACAACTTCATGCGGTTCACCTCTGCCATGTCGGTCAGAGGAGAGCATGTGCGGAAAATGGTCGAGAGGGCCTCCAAACCACTGAGGTGTGGCGTAGAGGTACAGAGATACGATGAGAAGTGACCTGTAAACACACAGATACGACGAGAAAACACATTGAAAACCCTAGACTTGATAACAAGACCTATGTGAGGACACAAATATGGTGACAAGACAGATGTAAAGACACATACATGTGTATACAAAGGGGGTATACGTGAACACCCACAGATACTGCTGCATACATCCAACAGATACCTATACATTGCGCATAAAGGTGTTTAGAAGTGAGTGTACCTGAATACAACCCGATATATGTACTAGAAGGGAGTATGTTTGCATACCCACACATATGCTGTACATCTGCTGCTTACATATCTAATCACATATCTAATCAAATATCGAATCACATATCTAACCACATATCTAATCACATATCTAATCACATCTCTAATCACATATCTAATCACATATCTAATCACATATCTAATTACATATCTAATCAAATATCTAATCACATATCTAATCACATACTAAATCACATATCTAATCACATATCTAACAACATATCTAATCACATATCAAATCACATATCTAATCACATAACTAACCACATATCTAATCCCATATTTAATCACATATCTAATCACGTAGCTAACCACAAACTAACCACATATCCAATCACATATCTAATCACATATCTAATCACATATCTAATCACATATCGAATCACATAGCTAATCACATATCCAATCACATATCTAATCCCATATTTAATCACATATCTAATCACATATTAAATCACATATCTAATCACATATCTAACAACATATCTATTCACATATCAAATCACATATCTAATCACGTAGCTAACCACATATCCAATCACATATCTAATCAATATCTAATTACATATCTAATCACATATATAATCATATATCTAATCACATATCTAATCACATATCTAATCACATATGTAGTCACATATCTAATCACACAACAAACCATATATTTAATAACATATTTAATCACATATCTAATCACATATCTAATTACATATCTAATCAAATATCTAATCACATATCTAATCACATATTAAATCACATATCTAATAACATATCTAACAACATATCTAATCAAATATCTAATCACATATCTAATCACATATTAAATCACATATCTAATCACACATCTAACAACATATCTAATCACATATCAATCACATATCTAATCACATATCTAATCACATATCTAATCACATATCTAATCACATATCTAAT
>NW_014032867.1:0-1375 GCF_001186125.1 Sphaeroforma arctica JP610
TATATATATATATATATATATATATATATATATATATATATATATATATATATTATGTATATATATATTATACATACATAAATATATATATATACATATATACATATATATATATATATATATATATATATTATAATATATATATATATATTTTATAATATAATATATATATATATATTATATAATATAATATATATATATATATATGGAGGGTGAGAATGATTGCAAGCCGTGAAACATTAATACATCCGACATATATGTATAGCCGTGGCAGCTTCTTATTTTAACTCCATATATATTGTACTCTGTTCTACTCTCTTATATTTTACTCCAATATACTCTGACAGTGACATACCTTTGGCCTTACAAAGGCCCTTGTCTGCCATTCGCCGAAGAGTTCGACGTCACGTGACCCCTCTCCACTGCGTAGCTTCTTGGTTTCAACCCGCACAGCTATTGCGTTGGGTTGAATATCTTTGCCCTAATTGGATATGTACATATGTGTAAATATGCTAATGCATAGATGCACAAGCACACACATATGTGAGTATGTCTATACATTGACGTACAAGCACGCATATGTGCAAATATGCTAAAGTGACTAGGTATATACATTGGCGTACAAGCACATCTATCTATAGATATGTATATACGTAGATGCACAAGCACACATACATGTTATACATGTTAAAATGTATATACATTGGTGTACAAGTATACATGCGTGAATACACACATCGATCAATGCACAAGCATGCATACGCGTAAAGTGTGTACACATTCATACATAACAAAACACATGTGTACAATAACCTATATCTCTTCATCGCAGGTATATATGCACAAAGCAAGTCCACCCAATACCAACCACATTTCACCATCCATAACTGCCACTTACACGCTTATTCCAGGCCAGTCTGTCTCTGAGTGTGTGCACCTGAGTCCGCCGGTACACAATTTCCCCACGCACATAGCCCAGTGCGGGTAGAAAGGAGTCGTCCTTAGGGTATATCACTTGCCTGAGAACAAAACACCAGGACAAACTCACGGGTCAGTAGGTCCGGTCCATCGAGCGATATTTTAAGGTGCAGTATTGGCCTGGATACACGCCACAGGAGAACGTTGAGTGCCAAATGGGTTGAGGGGATTCCCGTCGGGGGTGAATGTCTGTACGCGTTAGAAATGTTAGCTGTTCTCGTACAAACTGACGAGACAAACGCAAAAGTCAGGGTACTGCCTGCAAGGTGGTAGGTAAATGTTTATATACAATACACAAAGACACTTCTGGTTGTAATGTGCTATAGAATGTGAAGTGGATAGATCCTGGACACGGTGAAAGGCAGAGCAACATTTTTATGCATATAAAACAACATGC
>NW_014032866.1:0-1375 GCF_001186125.1 Sphaeroforma arctica JP610
TGTGTGTGTGTGTATTTGTATATGTGTGTGTATATGTGTGTGTGTATATACTTAGTGATATACACATGCTCAACCCGCTCAACTCGTGCCTCTTGTTTGTCGGCACCTCGTCTGTCATCCTCCTTCTCGCCTTTCTTGGGTGCCCAACCCGACCCATGGCTGTTACTTCTTGCCATACTGGGCCGAGGTCCCGGAATGGACATGAATGGTCTTCCTTGTATCGGTTTTGGGTGCATAGCCGCTTCACTGCCAACTCTGTACGCCGGAACATTCATCGCACAAGTAGAAAATTGTCTAGTGGTTTTCGATTTATATTCTCTGTGCTTTGCCATCGTCACGGTCTGTATTTGTAATTGGCCAGCACGTCTTGTGAAGTGCTTTTACTTGTAGGTTCTGCTAACTTTTACGGTATTCTTTTAAGCCAGCGGGATGTTCTGGTTACGACCTACTGCTGATGGTAAGTACTATACTAGTTCTAATCACTATACACCTGGAAAATACTGGAACTGGCTGGAGTGGGTAGTTCGTATATCGCAGTCATGGCTATATGCTAAGATAGAACAAAATATCCACGAAGTAAATTATATCAGATCCTATCTACATTTCACTAACTGTGTCTATGAGCATATTTCGCCACCTATCGGAGACCACCACAAGTCCTGGAAGTGATGGCGAGATACTAAACTTCGAGCAGGTACAATAAAACAGAAAGACCTGTATCTATACTTGAGAAACCGTGCCGCGGTCACTGATACTCTGATACGACCTCAATATACATTATATATTCACCTCATTACGCCCTACTACCTACGTCACCACCCCCAATAGACAAGTATTGGCAAACTATATAAAATGGCTATAATAAGAAAGCTTTTTGAACACTCCTCATTCATTCCCCCAAATTTAAAAAATACATATCGACAAGTAGGCGTTGCAACGGATTTAACCGGATCGGGATTGTTGCCCTTGGTTACTGTTCCGAACTTTTTTCTTGTCGACAATAGAGTATGCCCTTGATGACTTTAGCAGTTCGAATTCGAGCCATTTTATTTTTGTTTGCATATTTTACTACTCCGAGACGTGTTGTGAATTCTTTTCTACAAAATAAGAGAGAAATACGCAAACTAGCATGTAAAATTTTTTTTTTTTAAACAAACACCATAATTGTACAGTTGGTGAGCACTGAGCACTGAGCACTTGTTATATTCTGTTTTTTATAGCCATTTAGTACCCTAAATAAAAAAGAAATTTGTCTAAAAACATAATTTTATTTTTATAAAATTATGTCAGTAAATATGTGCCAACATATTTACATGCATCCCGATTTGAATTTTGCCGCCACAAGCCAGTCCGCGACTCCGCCACATAAATACTG
>NW_014032865.1:0-1375 GCF_001186125.1 Sphaeroforma arctica JP610
ACACACACACACACACACACACACATATATATATATATATATATATATATATAGATATATATATATTAATATTAATGATCTCCTTAGGGCACGCGTGAACGTGATTTTGTGTATATATTTCTGCACTGCATGAACGAAGGCACCTGTCCAGCAACAATCATATCCATGCCTGTGCATAAATCCATTCTATATACTACGTATATGCACACATCATACTAAGTCTGTGTATCATATGCGCACACTATACTAAGTTTGTGTATTATTTCTGAACAGATACATCGCACGTGCGTGTGCGTAAGGGCCATGGCCGCACTCTGTCATCCATTCTCGTGACCTCTGCGGCATACGATCGCATCGGGTCACCGTTGGGAGCACGCGGAGATGGCGACGGTGCGAGTATTGCATCTAGTGGAAGGAATAGTGTCCACTTCACTATTAGTCCAGAGGCTCAGATGTCGCTGGAGAACATAGTGGACTTCGAACCGCTGGACCCTAATTTGCCCGGTGAGGAATCAATTGGGGCTGTATCATACAGGGCGTGTTGTTGTATGAATGGCGTGCACTTTGCTATTGGTCCAGAGGCCCAGATGCCGATGGAGCACATAGTGAATATCGTACCCTTGGATCCTTATTTACCAACGTAGTGTTTATTTGTCATGTTTTTGCGCTTTTACGATCTTTCTCATTCGCATTGAGCTGTAGGGGATGTTGAGAAAAAGTGCCAACCATATGAAATCATCATAATGTACATACCTGCCATGCTCATTTACATTAAAATCGTATATCATGCCCACAGAGATGGAGGGCACATTGATGAAATGGACTAACTACATTGGGGGCTGGCAGGAGAGATGGGTAGAACTGAGAGACGGCAACATCTACTACTACCGTTCCAGAGACGAAATGGACAATTGCAGAGGTTCCGTGGACCTCGAGTAAGCGCATTGCATTGCTTCGATAAGCACGAATATACATGTACAACACATTGGCGTGCTCAAGTTTGCGATTTGAATTGTAATTGCCTTCTTGCGCTCCAGTGTGCGATCTGAATTCTGTTTGTCGCCTCGAGTATAGGGGTATAGGGATTGTATCTATTTGTACGTTAGAGTATGCATTTTCGGTATATTTCCCGCGCTCAAGAGGCTCATTGAATTAATTGTATGGCCTGCCAACATCTACATTATCATCTCTACTGCAGAGAAGCAATTGTGTCTGCCCATGAGTTCGATGAGTTGCGGTTCGACGTGTCGCTCAAAGACACGACCTTCTACTTCCGCTGTCCTACCAAGAACGAGGCCGAGAATTGGTTAGACGCATTGGAACAGACCAAGGTATAAAAAAATAACAATTTAACAAGATAACAATAACATATGAA
>NW_014032864.1:0-1375 GCF_001186125.1 Sphaeroforma arctica JP610
ATTATAGGTTTAAGGAAACATGCAAGAATGAAGACACTGATACTTTGCAAAGTGAGATAATTCGCCTCCGAATCTCCATTCATCTGTGTGTCGGACCCTGCATTGAGCACATACACTATTACTTTCATATACACACAACAAACAACTGCGTACTATTAATAACCCCACGTGTCTTCGCCCGTTAATTCCCACACGCATACCGGGGAGAGTGCTGTATCTTGCCAAATCTTCATCGTCACTTGGCCCGAAACTCGAATAGCTTTTGAGTAACACGTCCCCTCCTGTACCCCCCAGTGTGGCATGCTCAAACTGTCCGTTCCTGTTATATCCCGCACTCCTAGTGGTGCTGCCAGAATTGTCAGGCATTGCCAAGTCGTGTTGAGATAGGTATGTGAGAAGTAGAGAGAAACTGGATCTCGTATGGGCGCTTGGTCTGCTATCAGTTAGAATGTATGAGCAGACGTAGCGGTGAGGGGTATATGAGAGGACAAGGAACCCCCGTACAAATACTTGTGGTGTCAGCAGACAGAAAGCACGTGCGAGGTTCAACAGAAGCAAGGGATATGACAAGCTGAAGCGTTGCTAGGCTCATTAATCGCGAGATCGAGGGATGAGAGTGACCAACTATCATATCGGTGGTAGGGGACAGATATACAGGTCAGCTGGTTGGGTACCATTATCAAACGGACTACCGTATATGACCAGAACTCGCTGACATCATCGACCGCTTAGAGTCAACATGTGAAGTCACAACAATCAAGCACCACGCATTATCATCAATCACATACACGGCGACATTGCAGCACACACAACCAAACAACACGCTCTATCACCAGCCACTTACACAATGGCATTGCTAGACTGTGGGCCTCCATGGTGCTCGTCTGTGAGCGAAGTGTAGCGCATATACGTTCCCTTCCTCGTTGGTATCCTGTGGTTCCTATCTTTATACCTCATCTTTTGCGTATCCGTATCCCTATTCCTATTCGACTCCCTATTAACCTCCATCTCACTGACAACTACCCTATGCTTCCCGCCGCTCCAAGCCCTCTTCCCGCCACTATCTGTGGCATTTGTCTTGCTCTTCTCAATAATGTCTCGACCTGGGTCTGTACTGGTAGACTCGTCCCCACTGACACGCACTTGAGACGGGCTGCGACCCAGCAGAGACAGCAACGAACGCCGCGCACTACTACTGCGGCCTCGATTCTTCTTACTCTACAATGTGAGTAAGTGTGTGATAGAGATTCGGGTATGGATAAGAAGAGAGAATTTGTGGATGAATAACTCCGGCCAACAGGAGAACGTACTGAGAAGAACACGTGACTTGGAGGAGGCTATATGTATGTGTGTGTGTAATATATGTATATACATA
>NW_014032863.1:0-1375 GCF_001186125.1 Sphaeroforma arctica JP610
GTGTGTGTGTGTGTGTGTGTGTGTGTGTGTAGTGTATATATATATATATATATATATATATATATATATCTTACTTAACATGTATACTCTTATATACATTCCATATGTACACAGTATTGTGGATCTGTGTGCCATCCTGCCCTTCTACATTGACCTGGCTCTGCCCCACACAGACCTGATACCCACTCAGATAGTGCGAGTGGTGCGGTTGCTGCTGTTGTTGAAGTTCGAACAGTTTGCCCCGGCACTCACCCTGATTGACGATGTTTTCAGGAAGAAGGTGTGTGGGTAAATGTGGTGTGTGCAAGTGTTCTGAATTTGTATATATGTGTGGATATATATATATTTATATATATATTATGCATTTGTATATATATCGTGATCCTCATAGTTATCCCATATACAAGTGGCTATATATATGTAGATGCATATCTGTATAAATAGTTGCGCCTTCATTGAATGTGAGAGAAATCATCTGGGTTCCGAACACTATGGCTCAGGATGTCTTTCGTGACTATCCTCTATCTATGCGAACAAAATAACTACACTGCAGAGTATGCTATTTCTATACTGGTGCATCGCTATTTGTATTGTTCATGTTGTATATTGCTTGTTTGTTATATAACCTATCTGTGGGTTAAGGGTTTTAGGGTTTTAGTGGGATAGTAAGATAATGGATATGTATGTATGTTTTATGGCCTGCTAATATTTTGAATATGCAAGTACACCTACATTCACTCACATATCCGCTACATACAGATATAACCCCAATAATACCTACCTACATGCACACCTGACCCCCTAGGTAAGCCCTAAACCCTATCCCCTAAAACCCTAAAACCCCTACATGCACAAGTATGCCTAACCCCCTAAGTAAACCCTAACCCCTTAAAAACCCTACATGCACAAGTAAGCCTAACCCCCTACATCACGTCCCCCCACAGAAGTTCGTCCTGATCACATCTGGCTTCGTGACGCTGGTGTTGTGGGTGTTCTTCGCCACTGTCCTGTATCTGTGCGAAAGGGCTGACTACACCGAAGAGTCTGATATGACGGAAGCCGAGCGGTTTAATAACATCCCACACTCGTTGCCATATACGTTTGTGCTGCTCACGGGAGACTATCCTCTGACTGAGTTCAATGTGTGGGGGCGTTTAACGTGTACGGTGATGATTGTCGTGGCGGTGGGTCTGGTGGCTATCCCGTCGGGTGCTGTGGCTGCAGGTGAGGAATTATGCAAGAATGCGGATGAATAGATATGTATATGTATATGCATATGTATATGTATATGTATATATATATGTATATGTATATGTATATGTATATGTATATGTATATGTATGTGTGTATGTATATGTATATATATTTGTGTGTC
>NW_014032862.1:0-1374 GCF_001186125.1 Sphaeroforma arctica JP610
CCTTTGAACAACTTAACGTTCAATTGGGTAGAGAGTGGAATCTCTGATTTTTTGACCTTGTTAAAGAAGGTCTCCGAAGAGGTCCATTTGGTTGTTTCAATGGGACCTATACCCTATATTATAGTATGTCTCCATGTATATGAACATAATTTAATAGCTGGGCAATTAACTGCCATGGTGGATTAGCCCACGCATTATGTTTGGAGAGGTCTATTTGAAAGGCGTCTCCCAAAGGATGATTTAAAGTCCTGTAATTAGATAGTTGTGCATTATGATGTGCAGCAAACATATCTATGGTATGTGGCCCAAATATCTTTTGAGCCAGTTCAAACCACCTGGGATTACACTTCCAGTCAGTGGCTAGTAAATCACGTACGGATTTATTAAAGTCCGGTACAAAGCGTGAGAACATATCGGGTAAATGGTAATGTATTCCTGGCAGATGTTTTATATCAAAATGAAACTTTGATATTGTATCATGCCAGCGACTCAGTAATTGTGAGTCGGGTTTCATCTCTTTCATATATTGAAGATTTCTTATCACACATCAGCGTAAATGCTGTTCCGAATAAGTAATCTCGGAAGTGTGTTAGAGCTGCCACTATGGCTAATAGCTCTTGTTTAACAGTTGGATAATTCAACTGTGAAGCATTTATTGCTCGACCAAATAGTTGTATATATCTAGGTTTGTCATCTATAACCTGATATAATACTCCTCCCAAGGCTAAGTCGGAGGCGTCCGTTGCTATTTCAAACGGCACACCATCGACTGGTCCTTGTACAACTGGGGCTTGTTGGACTGCGTGTTTGAGCGCTTTAAACGTGTCATCACACTCTTTAGTCCACAAGTCTCCTAGTTTTCCTTTATGACATCTTAAGTGTCCAAAAGGTTTAAGGTATTCAGCCAAGTGTGGTGCTCCATCTGAAAAGAAGTTTACAAACCCACACATGCTGTTAACATCTCATCCTGTAGTTGGTGTTCGCCAATCTAACAGGTGTGCTACCTTATCGGGGTCGATCTTAATACCTTCCCCAGATATATGGTAGCCTAAGAGCTTTATTTCGCTCATTGCGAAGTGGCATTTCTTCTCGTTAATCTTGAAGTTTTGCTCCTTGAGTCTCTTAAGGACTCGTCTGACTAATGCGGCATGGTCGCCCTTAGTCTTAGAAAGGATGACTATGTCATCTATATAGACTTGCACGTTAGGCATGTCTGTAAACATTTCTTCCATTACTTGTTGGAAGAATGCTGGTAAAGAGTGTAACCCGAAAGGTGCACCTCTAAACCGGTATTGTTTACCTTTCCATGTAAAACTAAAGTATTTACGATGTGGTTCATATACCTGCATTTGATGGTATCCTTGTGTAAGGTCT
>NW_014032861.1:0-1374 GCF_001186125.1 Sphaeroforma arctica JP610
AGAGAAGGTCTTCAGTCTCCAGCTGGTCCCAACCTATGTGTTGTTGTAGCGTGCGTTCATATGTCATATTGCCTGTCAGGTCCTCGAGGGCCTGTATGAGGCAGTGATTAAGCAACCGCTTAGGAAAGTCCTTGCCCTTATCTGCTCGCACCCAGGCTCTCTTGTGAACTTCCACAATCTTGTTCCAATGTTCCCTGGCTGACTCTACACTCTTGGTGCGGGGATTACCCTTTTCCAACTTCTTAAAGGTAGGGTCTACGGTGGCCTTGCTCTCATGTTCACAGATTTCGTCTATGACCTGTTCCGCCGGATATACCCTCAACTGATTATGGTTGTCACGGAGATAGTCAATTGTGGCCTTTGCTGCCTTAAAATGTATGAGTACCTTATAGAACCAACGTACCATCCACGACTCATCTAGTCCTGAGACATGGGCGTTCTTCAGTGCCTCTTCTAGCGCCCCTCGTGTGTCTCTATCGGCTGTGCTGCATAATTGATAACGGTCTAAAGGCCAATCGGGCCATGTACGTGGCTCCGGAGCTCTGTTCTTCCTGATAGCTTCCAATTGAGTATTCAACGCTTCTTTCAGCGTATCGATCGTGGACGTTAGTAATGTACATCTTGGGACATTGTAGTTTCCCTGTGCTCGACAAAGTTCATCCACAAAGAAGGATATCTTCCCTTCGAGGCGTTGACACATGGCTCGGCGATGCTCGTTCCACTGCGCTGGTGTCATGATCGGCTCTCTAGCCTGTTCGTCTTTGGGTGGTCGTTTTCTGCTGCCATGAATATTACCGTCGTCGAAGTCACTAGACTTGCGCTTACCGTCGTCGACGTCACTAGACTTGCGCTTACCGTCGTCGACGTAACTACCCTTGCGCATATCCTGCATCGATCGCGCGAAGTCTCGGTGCTGTCCGCTGAGTTCCCATCGTCTACGTAGTTGTTCTCGTTCGGCTTCCCTACGATAATCCACGTGTGGGTTGCTCAAATATTGCTCTAGCTGTCGGCCCCTGATTTCGTCGGATTTTTGCTGACGAGTGCCCGTGGCCCACCCTGACATATTGCTATGCCGTTGGACTGGTCGCTCATCCCCGTTGCCTGCGATGGAATCATGACTTGCACTGGTGAAACTCCCCGATCGAGTTCGCTTTCGAGTGAAATCTCGTTCAGGTGCTCGGTGAAAAGACTGTCATGGATGAGGTCTATCACCCGCTGAATGAATGCCCGAGGTACCTCGGACGTTGACTACCCTGTGTCGCTCAGCTGCTGGTTCAGCAGACTTTGAACGACTAGTATGCTTAATCACAAATTGCACCTCACTGTCCTCTGGATCTGCTCTCCCTCTTGCCGACAAGCGAGACCCGTGCCCCC
>NW_014032860.1:0-1374 GCF_001186125.1 Sphaeroforma arctica JP610
ATTTTTATATATGTGTTAGTGTTTATACGTGTATGTGTGTTTATACGTGTATGTGTGTTTATACATGTATGTGTGTTTATACGTGTATGTGTATGTGTATAGCATATCTATAAATGAGAGATCATGCGCGTTCATCCCCAGGTGCGCGAGCCACCATTGCCAGTGTTCCCTGTTGAAGACCACCGCACTTTGTCCACAGTTTGGGTTGGAACGTTGCGTAAGAGATGCCAATTTATCCGTCATCTAGTGTCATGGTCACTTTGTATACCCATATTCAGGAGTTTGTGCGGGAGTTTGTGCTTTCGTACGCTTCGAAATAAATACATTATTCGACTCAAAGCATTTGATTCTTCAATATTCGTTAACGCACCACTTTGGCAATGCGGTCCTTTGGTTGTATTATGTAATTATTCAATATATCATATAGTATCTGTACGATTCTCCGGAGAACTTCGCATGCATAAAGGTCCGAAAAGAAAGTAGACTGTGGTCTGTAGGGTGAATAGATGTATGGTTGCAACATTTGAACATGCACAAAAGAGGAAGAGATAATAAAGGTACAAAACTTCCCAATCCAAATGAACCACATCATTCACAAATCACAAGAGGGAAACAACAACACAGCTCTCACTTTTTATTTCAGGAGATACTAATAAAACAGGCTATGAACTTTGAACGCTATTATGATGCACAAATAAATATTTAACAAAATTTTCTTGTTTTGGCCAAGTGTCAAGCTGTCAAATGTCAGTTTTCGCCATCGGGAATTTACGACGCTATCTTGATAAATCCACACCCTCTGGCTTGAACCATCGCATGAAGTCAACTATTTAGTATTTCGAACATATTTTAACACCAAAAGATAATATAAAATTACCGGGAGCGGGAGTTGTATGTATTTATTTGACAAATGAGAGAAAGCGAACACAATTTCGATTTTAAAGGCACGAAAAGCATTCTCACAAAGAAAAGAGAAGAGTCCCATGACTCCCATCTTCATGTAAATATACGGACCACTAGCTCTACTCTACCCCAGCGAGAGTGTTTGGTATAAATCGATATCTTGCTACATAAGACAAACATACAGATATTTTATATAAAGGGGTTACTTATCCCAGTTGCAAGTAGTTATTCAAAATGACGGCGATAAAGAGTGCGAGTTACGATTACCTTATCAAACTATTGCTTATTGGCGATAGTGGAGTTGGCAAATCATGCCTTCTCATGCGCTTCTGCGAAGATTCGTTCACACCTAGTTTCATCACCACAATCGGAATAGATTTCAAGGTACTGTACTGCGAAGCTAGTTTTTTCGTATTTGTATTTGGTCGCATATATATATATATATATATGTATATATATATATATACATAT
>NW_014032859.1:0-1373 GCF_001186125.1 Sphaeroforma arctica JP610
CTACATAAGAAGGTATATGAAATAAAATGTATATGCGATATTTTACATCAGCTATCAACCAGCTACTATACACCTGTACAATTCCTTTCGTATAGCTACAAAACTACAGCCACTCTGCCTATATAATTATTCTAATATAACTACAAAATGCAGTCAATATGCCTATATAAATCCTTTGATAGAACTGCAAAATACAGGCTATATGCCTATACAATTTTCATAATAGAGCCGTGAAATACTATATATTGTAAATATTTCGCAAATATATATATATATATTGTACATATGGCATATTACATAAATATGCCGTATTCAGAAATATGGCATATTTATAAAAAAAAAGGCATATTTTAGAAATATGGCTTTTTTTAAGAAATATGCCATATTTCAATTTTTTTTATAACAAATACTATTATTTTTGCTGTATTTCTGAAATCAACACGCGTAGTACGTATTTTTTCCGAATTTCATTTCATATTTCATATTTAACATTTTCAGTGCGTATTAATTATTTTAAAATAATAATATGCCAATTTTTCGCCATATTTATTATCGAAAATATGTGTTTCTCGGTCAGGACTTGACTGACTGACTGCATTTGTATGTATTTACAACAAGTTTTGAACAACAACCCCTTCACTTTCTTCTTTTGTTGATTTTTATAAATTAATTATAAATATATATAAATATATAACAAAATGAATACTGTTTGACTGTACGTCTGTATTTACATAATATGTATGTCCATATAATTTGGCTATTTGGCTATCAAGAAGGCTATTTATGTATGGCGTGTGCATATTTGGGTTTTTATGAGCTATGTAAGTATTTATCTCTGGAATGTCTGGGACTCTGGGACAGGGGTTAAATAATGCGGGTGCTCCTGACTATATTTAGAGTAAGTCAAATAATCGTATTATAGTTTCAAAGGAAAAGCACCTTTCGGTAGAAGGAACCTTGTTCATTGTCACAGTTTACTACACAAGTTGTAGACCTCAAATAGTAATAATGCGGGTGCTCCTGACTATATTTAGAGTAAGTCAAATAATCGTATTATAGTTTCAAAGGAAAAGCACCTTTCGGTAGAAGGAACCTTGTTCATTGTCACAGTTTACTACACAAGTTGTAGACCTCAAATAGTTGATATAATGTACTACTACATGTGTACACTATTTATACCAAATAGTTTCAGTCAACTTCTTGCAATGATATAAATATTCTCATAGGAATCACTTCAGTACTTGCAATGGTATAAATATTCTCATAGGAAACACCTTTCCATTTCTCTGTACTCAGCATAACCATATAGGACACATACACCTACACACCCACACTAACACACTCTCACACACAAAACCCACACACACACACAC
>NW_014032858.1:0-1373 GCF_001186125.1 Sphaeroforma arctica JP610
TTTATATACTTAAGTCAAGTGCGTACGTAGGATATATGCGTTTAGAGAAAAACTTGACTATCCCTGACTTCCAAGAGACATGATTAGATTTAAGTTTTAAGATTTTAGTATGGAAGGTATCTCCATTTCAAGACATTTCTTCTTTCTTAGTACCTATCGGCATCTTTATTTAGGACCCAACAACTTAAAAACATCCAAATAATATATGTTAAAAAAATATTTCATTGTTTTACTTATTGTTTGCCATTGAAGTGACGACATATACTGATTAGTATGTATTCATTCTCATACACAACACATAAACCAATACATTAACATCTCAATTCCGCATTTCTCTCTCATTTTTTTTCACAGAATCTCAGTACAGTGAGCTAATGCACGACGTCCAGCTACCAATGTCTGCACGAACCTCAGTGGTGGCTTGTGCTGGGTACGTTCAAAGTCCGTCTGAAAATATAACTCTATATATTTATATAAATGTATAATACGTACACTTGTAATATATACACACACACACACACACCACCCACACACACCACACACACACCACCACACACACATATATATATATACACACACACACATACACACACACATACACACACACACACACATATATATATGTATATATATATATTTATATATATATATATTTATATATATATATCTGCTCACATGCATTGTGATTGTCAGTATACATACGCATATACACGAGTAGGTGTATAACGGATGTTTGTGAATACACGTGTCTATTGACATGAATGCACTACAATACTCATGTGTCTAGTACAGGGTTACACATTTGACATTAGCTCACAGGTGTCGATTACATAAACGATAAACGTACATAGTGTCAAATTTGTAATTGATGTGCATGAACTCGTAGGGTTTATGTCACTCTACTTGGCGATGCGTACATAGATATTAAACTTGGTTTCTAGGCGTGAAACTTCCCTAGATTACATAGATATTGAACTTGGTTTCTAGATGTGAAAATGCCCTAGGTTTCATCACTAGCTACCCAGCTGAACTGTCTGCCTTCAACAACCAGTACACACAGTAAAAGCACGTGGATTTGAATTCAAACACAAATAACTATACATCGATGTGTCTTCAATTCAAATATAACTGGGGTTGCTCACACAATTATAAACTTGGTTTTTTTACATGAATAATAAACTCGGTTTTCCAGATCCGAGGAAAGTGCGCTACATCTTATTACCAACAACCCAGCTGGTCTCTACACTTTCAACAATGAACACACACAGTACACACACATTGACCTGAGTGATCTCTACATCACCAGCAAAGGCGTACGCAACGGCTGGGCTATGCACACACTGGGCGGTATGCACACTTGTTTAAACACACGC
>NW_014032857.1:0-1373 GCF_001186125.1 Sphaeroforma arctica JP610
CGTGTGTGTGTGTGTAAAACATTTTATATGTAAACATTTTATATGGTATAAATATGTATATATATGTAAACACTATATACATATATATATGTATGTATATTTACGTAAACAAATATATGTGTCTATCGATGTATATCCACCGGTATATCACACCTCCTTACAGTTCTGCTTACATGTGCATATTATGATCGATTTGCACACCTGACCTGAGCGAATCAAATAATGCGATGTAGCGCTCGGCATTTGCGTAGTGCAGTGGTATGTGATAGTCTCTCTGTCTCTACGTCTCTGTCTCTCATTCTCATAGTAGCTTGTGGTGGCGTCGTGTTGATAGTACTATTCGTCATATCACTTTGGAACAGTGTGCATATGCCTGTGCCGTGTGCACGTGTCCATATACTTTACAAACACACACACACACACACCGCTATCGATCTTTAAACCCAAACTCTCACCCTAGAACCCTAAACCCAAACTCTTACCCTAGAACCCTAAACCCACTACCTCGACACATTCCAGCCAATTCGCTGTCGCGGACGTTGGAGTACACATTGGGCAAAGCCAAACAACTCAAGCGCAGAGCAGCGAGCAATGACTCACCTGACGTTGTGAGTGACGACACAGCCGATATCCTATTCATGCCTGGGCCACTCAGCGACTATGAACGTCTGCTGTGTTGGCCGTCGATCACCGGCTTCTCATTCAGTGGGAAGGGAGGTAGTCCCTTTGCCCTGCACCTAGAATTTAAAAAAAGGTGCAGATCTGTCCGAGTCTGTCTGTTCGGAGCTGAGGTGTGTCATCCATCAGTTGATTGATTAAAATAATATCATCCATGCATTTATTCATTAGTTCAGTAATCCACTCTACATTAATGCATTCATTCATTCATAACTAAGTTCGTTCTTTTCTTTATTCCTTTATCCCTTCATCACTTCATCCATTAACTCATCCATCTATTTATAACTTAGTTTGTTCTTTCCTTTATTCCTTTATCCCTTCATCACTTCATTCATTAACATATCCATTCATTCATAACTTAGTTCGGTCATCCATTCATTTATAACTTAGTTCGTTCTTTCCTTTACTTCTTCATCCCTTCATCACTTCATTCATCAACTCATACATTCATTCATACCTTCGTTTGTTCTTTCCTTTATTCCTTTATCTATTCATTACTTCATCCATTAGCTCATCCATTCATTCATATCTTAGTTCGTTCTTTCCCTATTCTTTTATCTCTTCATCACTTCATCCATTAGCTCATCCATCCACTCATATCCTAGTTCGTTCTTTCCTTTATTCCTTTATCCATTCATCACTTCATCCATTGACTCATCCATCCATTCATAACTTAGTTTGTTCATCCATTCATT
>NW_014032856.1:0-1372 GCF_001186125.1 Sphaeroforma arctica JP610
GAGGTCTATCACCCGCTGAATGAATGCCCGAGGTACCTCGGACGTTGGCTACCCTGTGTCGCTCAGCCGCGGGTTCAGCAGACTTTGAACGACTAGTATGCTTAATCACAAATTGCACCTCACTGTCGTCTGTATCTGCTCTCCCTCTTGCCGATAAGCGAGACCCGTGCCCCAACTGATGTTGCATGCTTGCTGCCTGGCGCATGTCTTGGTCTGTCTGTTCATATCGCGGTTGTTCATCACTTCGACGCGATGCTACTGTCTGGCGCGAAGAAGCTGTGCCTCCTTGGTGGGTCTGCTCGAAATCTGACAAGGATCTCTGGGTTGCTTTGCCGTCGCGACGATTGCGTCGAGGGCTGCGGGGTGCTGGACGCATGGGTATTTTGATTTTAAGACTTCGATGTATGGCTTTGTGTTGATGATGAATAGTTGGTCCAGTTTGAAGGAGTGTCGGCTATTATATAATAGTTGAACTCAGCTATTTGTGTTACACACTTTCTTCCGCCGTCCTCCTCTCGTGATACCCAAGACAGCTAATTATCATTGAATCATGTTGATGTCTACGAGGTCTGCTTGCGGGTCCCGGAAAACTCGTTGCGCTCGAATACACCTTGCTCCTTAATGATTGCTAATCATTTTGTTTGGGTTGGTTTTGTAAATGAGTACTCGTTTTTCTCCCCTTTGCTCTGCCTATAGGAGTATTTAAGAGTTGCTGATAGTCTCGAAGCGTGTTCAATGATCAACCGCCTGTCGTGTTCTAGCGTTCTGAATGCTCCTTTAATCCAACTTTCGGACCACTGTACTCCAACATAAAATCAAACCCAAGGCCTGCAGCCAAGAAGTTCATGTTAAGGTTCACAAGTATAACCTTGAAGCCCAAGGTAATTACATCGGTTTTGAAGTTGGAAAACCAAAAAACAAATTCCCTATTCAACCCAACTCGAGTGTACTTGCACGATGCCTGATAAGTGCTGTCTACTGTTGCAGGTACTATTTCTTCTGTTCCTTGCAAGAGTCCACTGCATCTTGACGATTCGCCTTATACGTCGGCGATAACGTTCTCGTCCTCCTTAGTTTTCACTAACAATCATTCAACCGTACCATGCTACTTGCTGGTCCTACGGCTAATTCACTTACGTTGACTTCCTTCCTCTAGAATGAAAATTCAAGTATATATATATATATATATATATGTATATATGTATATGGAAATATATTCTAGCTTGTAACATCGGTTAATATGTCTGTTAGTTGCGTGTGGTCGTGTTCAATACTCTCCGTGATATATTTTTCTTCTTCTATGCTTTCGTGACCATCAAAGTTCGCGCATGCAACGATGGCCAAACATTCGACTCGAAAAAATCGATCTTCC
>NW_014032855.1:0-1372 GCF_001186125.1 Sphaeroforma arctica JP610
GTTATATGTTATTATAGTTTATTATATATATATATATATATATATGCGTCTATGTATGCATGCATCTATGTGTGTATGTATGTATATGTATATATATGTGTGTGTGAGTATATATATATATATGTCTGTGCCTGTGTCTGTGTCTGTGTGTGAATGTGTAAATGTGTGTATGTATTAAGCTTGCGTACATTCTGTATATAAACATACACACTGGTGCAATCTTCCTTATCATATACACATTTCTGTCCTATTTCCCCATCACAGGCGCACCACCATGCTCAATGGCAAACTGGTGAAGATAGAAACACTAGCCGATCGCCTCCGCGTGGCGTGCACTCTAGAACCCAAGCTCACCCTCTTGGAACAAAACTGTAGCATGCTCGATCGTATGACCAAAGGTACCTGTGTGATCTGATACTTTGGGGGACATGGATAAGGGGATTCGGATATTATTACATCCTATACGATGATCTCAACAACACACACGCATATATACATACACACTCACACATACGTACGCACTCACACTCACTCACACACTCTCTTATCGCTCACTCACTCGCTCACTGACTCACTCACTTTCTCCCACCACACTCGCACACAAATACCAGAATTTCTCCACATCCCATACAACAATCCCAAAACCCTAAAAATCCTAAACCCTAAACCCACACCCACCCAGACACGCGTAAGAAGATCGAGGCGCAGGAGAACAAACTCAACATCCACAACCCAGACATCTTCCAAGCCCTCCGCGACGCCAGCACGGCTGACCGAGCAAGCATGCGCCAGATACTTGGAGAAGTCAAGCAGGTGAGTAGGTTACAGGCACGCAACATGTGGGCTAGCTGGCGGCTGCAAGCGGAGACTCGAGTGGCTGCGATGTTGGGAGAGAAGGCTCGTGTGGTGGGTGCGGAGATGAGTGCGTGGGGACCGGAGACGCGTGAGAGGATAGCGGGGATTAGGACGAAGCTGAAGAGTATGTGGGAACGTGGCGGATATATATATATGAATATGTATATGTATGTTTATATATATATATTTATATATATATATGGGTGAATGGGTGGGTGGGTAGTGGTGTTTGTGGGTTGTATTAGAGTACGAATGTGTTGTTTTGTATCTGTACTATGGATGACTAATGTGGTGCTTACAGGCTAAGGCCAGAGTGGGTGCGAGGTTTTGAGGAAAAGCCAAGGTGGGCGGGTATATATATATATATATATATGGATGGAGTGGGTGGGTAGTGGTGTTTGTGGGTTGTATTAGAGTACGGATATGTTGTTTTGTATCTGTACTATGGATGGCTAGTGTGGTGCTTACAGGCTGAGGCAAGAGTGGGTGCGATGTTTGGAGGAAAAGCCAAGGTGGT
>NW_014032854.1:0-1371 GCF_001186125.1 Sphaeroforma arctica JP610
GTTTCTCAGGCGGAGAAGTTAAGCGTTCTCGGTTACCCTGTGAGTTTTGGGCTTATATCCAGTAGGTCCGTGGTGGTCGACTGTATGTTTCTTACGCTTCAGTGTCTTAAGCACAAATAAGGATGAGCACTAAAGCTCGGGATAAATGCTGTAGGCGGGTAAGTTTTAACTTCCGTTCCTTCAGACGATGGAAACATGCTATCTTTTTCAGCTTGTGACATATGCAGGCGTTAACATTAAAGGCTTTTAAATAGTCTTGATTATCGAAAGCATCTGAAGTCAACTCAGCGATTGTACCGTCTATATAGCGAGTACGATAGTATGTATAGCCTCCCTTATCTGTTCTCCATATAATGTCTTTAAATTCAGAACGATGAAGAGGGGCATTAGAGTCATGTCTTCTTGCGAGTATAATCTCTGTAGTCGGAATACGACTTGTGCCTATATTAAGCGCACTAGAACCATCGTGGTTATTTACCTCGTACGTTCCACTTTTAGTGTCTGCTACAGAGATTATATATGGACCTATCCATTTAGATGTTAATACAGTAGCATCGGAATTACGTTGACAGATGTTAACTCTGTCACCGACCTGATACTCTGCTATCTTCTTGGTAGTGTTCCAACGCTCTATTGCGTATTTCTCGCAGGCAAGGATATACAACGTTATGAATACGTTGTACCTTCTCTAACCATGGTAACTCATGGTGATCAGATTCGTCCTTGTTAAAAGGTATTTGTAACTCACTATATCTGCCACGAAAATAGTGAGTGGGTGTTGTACCTGTAACCGGATCAACACACTCGTTCATCTGTGTTTGTACCCAATTAAGGTGGTACGGCCAATCATCTGCATCATCCGTTAATGCAGTATGTAAGAAGAACTTAAGTCTCCTATGGCGCGTTTCATTCGCGCCTTGTGTTTGCGGTTTATATGGTACACCTCTTTTATGGCACATGCCTGATACGAGTACTAACGATTCCATCACGTCATCGCAGAACTCGCTACCGTTGTCAGTACACATTATACCTGGCCACCCGTGGTCAGCAAAGATTTGACAACATAATTCTGCCACGGTCTGCGTATTCTTATCCTTTAATGGATAGAGCAAGTTAAACCGTGACGCCACATCAAAGAAGTGGCATACGTAACGGTCGCCTGTGTGCTCGGACGTAGGCAGGTCAACCAGATCAATGATGAAACTGCGCAATGGAACATCTTCAGTCACACTCTTAAGCGGTGCGAACCCATAGCGCTTAATCTGGTTGAGATCACAGTCTGTATCTGACTGATATACTCTGTCAACTAAAGTTGCCAGCTTAGGGTGCGCGATCCCATTTCGCTTAGCATTTTTAAGTGCGTCTACTACG
>NW_014032853.1:0-1371 GCF_001186125.1 Sphaeroforma arctica JP610
GTGTGTGTGTGTGTGTGTGTGTGTGTGTGTGTGTGTGTGTGTATGTGTATATATATATATATTGTCGTGCATGCCGTAATTCCGACGGCAATCATGATAATTGTGAGGACTACAACGAACTGAAGAAACTTTCAGGGCTTGGGTGCGGCGCCGCTTGTGAATACAGGGAAATGTGCACGGCTTATAGATTGGTATCAAGGATGGCTATGAAAACTGGTCCGCATAAACTACCGAAGAAACCAAAATCTACTAACTGTCTAAGAGTAAATTATGTCATCAACAGTGCACTTTCTATAGTGGAGACTGAATGTATCACTCTATATATGCAAAAAGGAAAGACTTGTTCGCATTTAGTTCGGCATACAAATTTGTATGTGTCAGCAGAATTTAGTGTGCGTTTCCAAACTGCTGAAAAAAGGCTTGGCCCTCCGGATTTGAGTCTGCGCTAAATTTACGAGTCGTCGGAAGAAACCTGATTTCTGCTCGAGACCCTAATCCAGAGGGCCATGGAAAATCGGTTAAATCGGTTGAATAACCTCTTACTCCATATGTACATTGTGCAACACTCGTGGATAGCTGTTTCAATCAGAATAGGGAATGGAATATATCAAGGCTTTGTTGGACGACCACTTCTAAGCACCCATACATCGAAGCGCCCTTCTCAAATCTCACAACAAATACTATTTATCAAGCGCTCAAGTCCTCAAATATCAATCTGGCTGCGCAGGAAAATTGATGACAATGATTAGAACACGTGTATACACTGAATGAGTAAAAATAAGTAGATTTCTCTGATTAAAAAACAAAACATATGGTCACAATGTGTTGTATCGCCACATTTAGTTTCGTGTCGATTTCCACACCAGCGGGAGATCCATCAACCACCAACACACCATGGCTGCCACTGTCGTATGCGGAGTCTGTAACGAGAATCCATCGAAATACAAATGTCCGAAGTGCGAAGTGCGATAGTATGTTAAGCGTTACTTTGCTGATCGATGTCGTCGGCTTAGGATTTATGTCATCGACTTAGGTTTAGTGGTTCCATGTGCGCTGTCAATATATATCGTTGATTGTGTTGATGTTGGATAATAATTTTACAATATATTGGTAACTTTGACGAATAGTTTCCGACGAACAAGTTTCTGACCGTATTCAAAGCGACATGGCCATCTTTTGTAGATCGTTCATGTATTCAGGCGTAGAATGACGATAAGAATTTATCAGCAGGTGATATAGACTGCATATGCCTCTATGTTTATGCATCAGAATAAGCATGTTTAGGTCCATACTTTACACGAACTGTCCACAACTGATAAAAAGGTAGTCATATATATATATATATATATATATATTTACAAGTATATATAT
>NW_014032852.1:0-1371 GCF_001186125.1 Sphaeroforma arctica JP610
TATATACATGAATTATATACATATATATTTGCACATATCGGCACATATACAAGAATATATATAAGCATATTTAGGCACGTATAGGCACATATATATATATATATATATATACGCGTACATACATACTTACATATTTAGAAATATATATACATACATACATATATGCATGCATGCATACATACATATATACATACATACATATATGCATGCATGCATACATACATACATCCATACATACAAACACACACACACACACACACACACATATATATATACGATTCTTGTAAATGTGCCTATAGTTAACACCATTTAGAGCACATCACAGCCGACTCTTCGCTAAAAAGATCTATATATTTAGCATAATGTATGTATTTAGGACATTGCTACATTTAAACATCAAGCAATGCCTTTTGGGACTCTAACTCTGATGTTGATTAGGTTTAGTGTGGACCGAATTAAATTCCGCACCGCCACACGCTAGTAAGCACTGGGAGATCATGCAATTCTCAGCAACTAGGACGTGGAGATGTATTCAAAACCAGTACCTCCCGACAAACACGCCTAACTTTATGAGATTGGCGTGGCCAGTGTTGCATGGGGTAGGAGTCCAGAAAACACATGTGACGTGCAGACGTCTACACATGCAAACGCATTAACATATGCACACGCAAATAGTAACAAAAGTGCACTCAGCACTATTGCATTCCGTATCGGCATAGTGGGATTGTACGAACCTGTATCGAAATCTCGCAGCCTTACAATATCACACAACGTTACAACTCAGTCGCGTTTATCAAAAGCTGCGCGGCCATAACTGAGTACACGTACACGACCAGCAAGCTAGAAAGATTATGAGCTTGCAACAAACATGGCATATTCAGAAAACATACTTTGTCTCCTCTATCATTCAGCATGATAGCTCCATAGACCGGTACTTTCAGTTTATACGTCTTCCAATTGTCGAATTTCTCAGTATAGCCCACCAAATGATGCTTGAGAAACGAAACGTGCGTGAAAACTGGAGGATACGGATGGATAGAGTAGCTATTCTTAGCTCTATGCTACACTTAAACATACCTCACTACTCTGAACGTAATGGATACAAATCAATGTAGCTTCGATACTGAGATATATTCGCGTCCTTTTGGGACAACTAGAATTTGATACGAACTTGTGTGACGCTAAAACACTGCGTGTAAACCAAGCTCTTTCATACTTCCGGTCATGAGCTAAATTGAACAGGCACACATACACGTACAGATATACACATACACACAAACACAAACACATACAAATAGGAACACACACACACACACACGCCACACTCTCATAAATATAAATATATAAATATAAACATATATATAGTATTAT
>NW_014032851.1:0-1371 GCF_001186125.1 Sphaeroforma arctica JP610
TATATATGTGTGTGTGTGTGTGTGTATATATATGTATATATATATATACATATATATCTATGCATATATATATATATGCATTTATATATATATTGTTATTGTTATGATATGTTTAGTTGTGTCTTCATCTGCATATACATGTCGCTTCAACATTGCTCATGCGGGTCAATGTACGGGTATATTGAAGCATTCACACAAATCTGCATTCGTGAATATTAGTATATGTACATATGTGTACCACTCATGTAACCATACTGTTTAACAAATCCACAATTTTCGTAGGGGAAAGAGTCCTGGGATCTGGACAACGCCGGCAGAGTGGCTGATGCAGAGGCATTTAAGGTGAGTTGTTCGATGGTATCTCCACTATTGCGCGGGTGTGGCTCTGATCCATCGCATGAGACGATACCTTAAAACCCGCCGATGTGCATGTGTGTGAAACTCGTCCCTTTTCGAGGAGGTGAGTTGTGGTACCTATAACTACCGGGAGGATAGCTGCATGCCAACGAGAACTTCTGATGGTCTATTCTCAAACTTCTTATGCAAGCGAACGTTTCTACTCGTTGGCAGTACCCCTATACCTCTCCAGGGCTTCGTCCGTTACCACACGGTCACATCCACTGTGATCATCGCATGTGTGGCCGCAAACAACATCTGACTGTGAGCGATGAATATTTGCTTGGTTGTGGCTATAGATTTCAGTATCTGTTGCACATGCGGAACACACACATGGTCTTGGTCATGGCACAAGTGTACACTTGCCTTCCGTACCTCTCTATCACACTCATTCATTACATACGCTCGAGTGACACGAAGAAGATGCCCGTACCTTACTATCACACTCATTAATTACATACACTCGAGTGACGCGAAGAAGAAGCCCGTACCTCACTACCACACTCATTAATTTCTTACGCTCGAGTGACGCGAAGAAGAAGCCTGTACCTCACCTATCACACTCATTAATTACATACGCTCGAGTGACGCGAAGAAAAAGCTCGTACCTCACTATCACACCCATTAATTACATACGCTCGAGTGACGCAAAGAAGAAGCCCGTACCTCTTAATTACATACGCTCGAGTGACGCGAATAAGAAGCCCGTACATCACTATCACACTCATTAATTACATACGCTCGAGTGACGCGAAGAAGAAGCCCGTACCTCACTATCACACTCTCTAGTGACGCGAAGAAGAAGCCCGTACCTCGCTATCACACTCATTGATTACATGCGCTCGAGTGACGCGGAGAAGAAGCCGTATCTCACTATCACACTCATTAATTACATACGCTCGCGTGACGCGAAGAAGAATCCCGTACCTCACTATCACACTTCATTAATTTCAACGCTCGAGTGGACGCGGAAAA
>NW_014032848.1:0-1371 GCF_001186125.1 Sphaeroforma arctica JP610
AGGCCTACTCGTACGTATTTGACTTTGTTTGTAAGCTGAGTGTGACCGTTGGCGGGCTCTCACAGCATACTTCTACCATGAACACAGCGCGGTCTGGTTTGTACACTAGATTTTCGCAGGAGTTATACATGTAGTCTCACGCGAATGAACAATACAATACTATCAAAGACGGGTCGTCTATAACAAGTGGCGTTGAAAGTCGTAAGATTCATGTCACCTCTACCGGCCCTGACATCTGTCTTACGAAAGACATGTAGGTCATACAATGTACATAAGTGTATCGCAAAGTTACCCGCTACAATACTCTGCAATGTGCTGTTAAATACGGGTCGTTCGAGACGATTAGCTATATCTTCCACCTCCGCTGATATCTGACTTACAATAAGTGACTAATGATACTCTAATATGCAGAAACAGCCTAAACTGGCTTAGACGATATGGGGGAAATAACGAGTACAGACACAGCACTCACACTCAAGCTGTTTGCCAGTATGAACTACTGATTGTTTCTTTGTGTATGTGTGGCCTTGCAAAATCATATCATCCAAAAGTTTGCATGTGCATATACGTGAGTGTATTGCAGCAGACAAAGTCGAACATATATACTCGCACACAGCAATATATGTGTCCGTGTGTGCGCGCGCAAGTAGCTATCCTTACATGACATGATGCAGTCTTATGTGGTATGATATAGATATAGCGTTACCGTGCATACACACATATAAACGATCAGCACACGCACCATGAGAAACATAAGTACAAGCATGACTGATAAGTTGACAAGGCTTACCTAGCAATGTTTAGGCACGCTTTTGCACACCAGATGGCCAGGAGTGTGTGGAAGTAGTTGTAGGCGATGTAAAGTAGCGGCAGATAGACCACCACTACCGCAACCACCAGTGAGTTACGGATATATTTGAAATCCTGCATCATGTACATGGAAATATATATGGGATGATAAGTGTTGTGCATCATTTGTTGTGTGTACTTGAACGGATTCATCCTGGGCAAAACAGAAAGGTGTAGATCCTATCCATACAATATGTCGACTCCAACAGACAATGCACACCCCTTGATACTAAACAACGCTTGAAAACATATATAATAGCTGGCCATCCGATCAAATTCTCTGTTCGAATACACTGATACCTATCGAAGATGCAAGCATCTCGCGCTGTGAGCTCATATATATTTATGTGTGTGTGTCTGTGTGTGTGTCTGTGTGTGTGTGTGTGTGTGTGTGTGTATGTATGTATATATCTATAAATAAATATATATATATATATATATATGGATGTGCGTGTGTGTATGTGCATACTTGTGTGCGAGCGTATTTGTGCGAGTGTGTGGGTACATATATATATATATAGA
>NW_014032847.1:0-1371 GCF_001186125.1 Sphaeroforma arctica JP610
TTATATATAAATTTAGTATATATATATATATACATATATATATATATATATATGAATATATATATATATATATATATATATATATATATATATATATATATATATATATATATATTATATATATATATATATATATATGAATATATATATATATATATATATATATATATGTAGGTATATATATATTGTTGAGTATGTTTTGAGGCGCAACTTAGTATCGTACGCGTGGCATTTTCTGGCCAACACGATGAAACAAACCATGGGATCTCTCACGACAAGGGATATTTGAATGGATTTATGCGCTACCCACAGCAATGTGCACTCCAGGTCTACAGAGTACAGGCGGTTCAGAATAATATATATATATATATATATGAAAGCCGCGGAAAATACCAGTAAAAATGTCTCGGATTTTTATCATCATTTATACAATGATGATGAAAATATAAACACCTCAAATTAAAAAATGCCACAGATTTTGCATGTAAATATGTGTGTACACAAAACCATAAATTATACATTTTGAGTTTTTGACTGTATATTTTATGTATTTCCTACTTTTTAAAAATTCTTTCTCAGGTTCTCTACTCTAGTAGAGCTAAATAATAACGAAGTACAGTCTCTTTAACCCAGCACTTGTGATCTAAATCAGACACAATGGGGGACCTTCTCCCGACCAGTGCATTCAATGACTTGAAACTCACTGACAGCAGCCAGCCCATGCTGCTGGAGGGCGAGACAGTCCTCAACATGCAAGGTATTTTATGCTATATACAAAGACCGTTGGAAGATCTTCTCTGTACCATGCATACCAGTTGAACTCCCAATCAAGCTTACGTTTGAATATCAGAGTGAACTTTCCGCACCAGAGGTCGACCTTACATGTGTGCGACCTTTATTATTTGTACTTCTTTTGGAAGCTTCACCAGGTATATTTGCAAACGTTACATTTTATTCAGGTATTCCAAGCTACACTCGGCAATGTATCACTTTGATACCAGTGTATAATTAGCACCTGAGTGTGTGCTTATCGCCAATGGATGGAAAACAACAAAACTGCTCACAGCAATAACGCATGAGGCATTCCGCTTCCTACAACCGCCAACTCTATAGCGCCACCCGCACTGCTTACTCTATCATTACTGTTTTTTTTTACGTCTATAGCTGAGGACTTAAACCCGGTGCACAATCACGCCACTTCAGTTGTCGCACTCTCTTTGTACTTGTATTTATTTGGATATGGTTATCATATATATATATATATATATATATATATATATATATATATATATATATATATATATATATATATATATATATATATATATATATATATATATATATATATATATATATATATATATATTATAT
>NW_014032846.1:0-1371 GCF_001186125.1 Sphaeroforma arctica JP610
TATCAATATAGTTGGATATATAATGATATAATTATATATACGTATGTATGTATATTATTATATGTTATTTATGATCTTGAGACAACTGCTATTATCTATGTTTTGAGACGACTGCCGTTATACAGTGTGCCATAATAGTGTGTACATGAGCTCAAACTGTGTACACATATATAGTTACAGAAAAGAATTCATAAACAACTACTACTTGAGCTGTATACGTACAGAAATACTTGAGTAATATTTCGAACTCGAGTATGATTTCTGCACTTGATACATCATAAAACATCTACATGTTGGCTATAAACTAGGGCAGTGCGAGAGCGCCACATATATGTTCCCGATTAAGATGTAAAATGGCTCAAATATAGCTAAAGAAAGTACATATACATACCTCTTATACTAATAAACACTAAACATTTTTTTGTTGAGAATGCGAGGCTATGGAAGAAAATGTAGTAGAAACTCTAAAACGAATCCAGGTCATGTATAACCCTACGAACCCTACTAAACTAACTTTAACATACTAATAAAAACATCAGAGGCAGCATCTTTTGGAACGAAGCGAAAGCACACGCTTTTCGAGGAATGGCCCACTATTTTTTAGCGTAAATATTAAAAATACATATAATATGGAGAGAGAGGTTATGTAATTATGACTACTAAATACCTATGTCGGTCGTGAACACATACCACCGGGACATGGGAAGATACATCCAAGAGAAAGTGATTGCAATCATCGATACCGGTATAAAGAGCAATACGAGGGACATATCGATTTGAGAGAAATCAGGACAGGTAAGCACCCACTTGCTAGAATATCGCATGCGCGCATCAGGAATCCATATGTATATTTAGGGGACTAGTTACAGAGGTGTGCCGCATACTTGAGTCAAAATCATGATGGATCACAGCTGAAGCAAATGGTTATTGTTATAGTAAATAGCCAAGCCAAAAAGTGCGTGCGCATAAGATATATAATTTTTGATACGCCGGTGGTTACTAATACTGACGCGACATTAGCTGGGATATCGGATTAGTTGTATTCTATGACTGGAATTACAATAAATCAGTATAGCTAGCAGGTCAGCATATTAATAGTCGCACAAAAAGGGGCACAATACCCATGATGTACTTATGCCTTTTAGGATATACAAATCTTATCACACGACATAGACAAGACAAACATAGCTCCGATTACGACTACTCTTTTCGTTCAGGTATACCCATGAAGTTCTCAAGTATGAAGATATGATATATGTATATATATATATATGTGTGTGTGTGTGTGTATGTGTATGTATATAAATATATATATGTATATATATATATATATATATATAAGGCATGCATGCATGTATGTATATATTCTGT
>NW_014032845.1:0-1370 GCF_001186125.1 Sphaeroforma arctica JP610
CACACACACACACACACAAACACACACACACACACACACACACACATATATATATTTATATATGTAATGTATTTGTGTGGATGTGTGTATACATACTCAACCTATTGTGTTTTACCTACTATAGGCGGTCAAATTCAGAGAACGTTTCCGCGTATACCCCCACACCCACTCGCCGCAACATCACTACAGTGAGGCCGACACAGGCTCATATGGAGATACGCTCTATCGGAGGGGAAGAGACCTTCTATGTAAAGAAACGTGTGGTGAGAAAGGGAAAACGGACACCTCAGCGCACGTTCAGCAATCTGTTGGGTAGGAGTATCCATGATATTATTGATGAGTTGGATAACGAGCGCATGGAGAAAGTCATGGCGGCCAGCAAGCAGGCGTCGGATATGTTCGATGCGGCACTCAATGAGACGGACGATGGTGTCGAAGGTAGGGATATGCACGTGGGTGACGGGATGGCTGGCAGTATGGGTAGAGGCAATGATGCGGGATGTTGGTATACAGTTGAGGCGATTGCGTATGGGACGTTATAGTAAAAGCATAGTATATGTATGGGATAGCAATTTGTGAAGAGAAGGTATGTTGTGTTGTTGTTGTGAATATATCTTATATTTGATTACTGGATAGAATTTATTGTACGATAAAGTGTGTGTATAGAATTGACAAAAAGAAGTAAACATGTGGTCCAACGCAGGCGTCGGATATGTTTATTGTCGCGTGTAGATGATATGCCAGATAGACGGCCCTTTTGAGGCGTATACTCCAACATACGTACGATAGAGTTGTGTGTACGTACCTAGCTTATTGGTGATAGTCATAAAGTGCGGGACTCGTTCCCATCTTTAAATATATCACAAACGTCCTGTCCTCTTTGCTCTGCCACTGGCGAACATATGCACTCGTTCTGCTAGACATAGCTGACTTTGCTGTGATCTTTATTAGTGTTAGTTTAGTCTTTTGTAGTGTCCCATGGTTTGTAGTTTGGTACCTAGTGTCCCGAACTGGATGCCAAACTAACTTGACATGCTACGTGTCGGATCTTCTCATTCATTATGTGCACACGTGTCTTGTGTTTGGATCGGCTTTAGGGGTTTAATCCTGTTGCACACATAGCACACATATCAAGAATTATATATACACGTTCCTGATGTACACGTACGCATGCTCTTGTCCGTTATAGCAGACAATATACCATTGCCAGTAGATCTGGATGAGAGACCCGGCGACCAGTTATGGGTCACCAAGTACTCGCCCAAGAGCTACATGGAGTTGTTGAGGTAAGGAAATATGTACATATGTCTATATATAGACGTATACATACGAATGTGTACTTGTGCATGAATATATAGACATACATGTAT
>NW_014032844.1:0-1370 GCF_001186125.1 Sphaeroforma arctica JP610
CGGTAAGGTGTGGCCTATTCGTGTGTAAAGGGTATAGTGCATACGGTAAGGTGTGGCTATTGGTGTGTAAAGGGAATAGTGCATACGGTAAGGTGTGGTTAATTGTGTGTAAAGGGTATAGTGCATACGGTAAGGTGTGGCCTAATGGTGTATAAAGGGTATAGTTTGCATGCGGCAAGGTGTGTATATGGTAAGAGAAAGGCGTTGAGCTGTTCAGTGCTCTGTGCATATCTTGTGTAGGGGGTCATGTGTGTTCTTTAATCTCCCTACGGTAAAGGTCACTTTGGTTGGTGATAGTATCTAGGTACTGGTATGCGTGGTGAGTCGCTACGGGTGTGTGTTTTTGCCTGTATCATAAGGTTCCAAGCGTTTTCTGCGCAAAGTAGGTATGCATAAGTGTGTATGTTTATTCAATATGTTTGTCAGTCAAGTTGTTTGGGTGTGAACTTCTTTGGTTTTTTATTTGTGCGAAGCAATTTGAGGATGTTTAGAGTAGACTATATGGATGCATCAACTCTCGCCATAGTCACAACTATTTCTGGCTACATTTTCCTCGAAATTTGCAAGTTACATTCGTGTTGGTGCTAGTTATTCCCTTGTAACAAGAAACATATTAAGTACTTGAGATTCTCTATTTTTGTCATCGCTTTTGCCGCATATTGCCGAGTAGGACATATTTATATACAAATGTTAAGAACTCCGTCATCTACCTGGTCACTTCGGAAGCTTGCAAGATGCTACGCCATGTGCCAACCGAATAGTCTGTTTATATTTAACTTCAAAACATTAAACGTTTACATTTAACTTCAAAACATTGAACACACTGAGCTTCGTTTGCTTAGTCTAACTATTGACTATGATCACGTGACACTTATTCAGAGCGGCATGGAAGTATCGAGCGTGCCAGTGACCAGTTTTCCGTTGGGAAGTTGACGGAAGAGAGTACGCCTCATAGTAGCAGGTACATAACATATTAACGTATATACTTCATTATATGTAAGACATAGTTAGGGTTCTATTCGTAATGTTGTATGTAGGTACATAACATATTAACTTACATACTTCCATAGTTAGGGTTCTATTCGTAATGTTAGGTGTAGGGATGTAGGCAGTAGTACAATAGGTTTCTAACAGATTTACCGATGCAAAGAGAACCGTTGCAATAACAAATAACTTGGAGGCAAGGCCACATAGCTGGTTATGGGGTGGCCGTGAAGACTCTCCGGATGTTTTTTGTACATGTAGCTGTTTGTTAATGTCTGTATGTATATTGTGCATGTGGCTGTTTGTTAATATGTCAGTATGTTTAATATGCATGTGGCTGTTTATTAATATGTCTGCATGTTTATTGTGCATGTGGTTGTTTGTTA
>NW_014032843.1:0-1370 GCF_001186125.1 Sphaeroforma arctica JP610
TATATATGTAACACGATATAATCTGGTTGAAAACAGAAATTTCAATATATTATTGCTAATAGCAGAAGAATTATCGAATAGTCAGCATACTTCTCTACGATCGAAACTCTCTCCTCGATAGACGTTTTCTTCCACTCCTTGAACGCATCACTAGCATTGTCAACAGCATCGTCGATCTCAGTGGTACTACTGTAGTCCCGGGTGGCATATACACTTCCGTCTACCGGAGATACAATGCGCGCTATCTTAGTTACGACCGTCATGTTGCTTGATATTTTTTCCGTCTCGAACGTGTACTTCTGCACATCTAAACATAGATCAAGCTGTATTTGTAATCATGATTCATATAAATACTGTGCCTCAGGCCCTCAGGCCGCAGTCGCTTTTCCCCCCCCAGAGCAGACAGGCCTCTTACAAAGTCTCTGTATGACTGTTTACATTTTACAACAGTACAGAATTCTTATCACTAGCTTGTATTTGATTGGACGACATGAATCAGCTGTCATGTTCGACCAACGTACTGTACTGTGTACGATTTTCAAAGACGCGTGCAGCTAGCACACTCTGTGAATTTTGTATTTGACCGCATTTTCGCTCTATGACACAGCCATGTGGGTCTCATTCAAGCTTCGAAGTGCAAGTACGCGGATAATAACCGCCTTCGAAATGTTTTCTTTCTTAATATTCTAAACAGTAATATTATGGAACGCCTACGCATAGCCCAAACATAAGCACTACACAAGACTAAGGTTGCCTCTGATGCCACCTCACGAAACCTAGTTGGAGTCCTAGGGGGAAGCCAAGATTTATTGGAAAAGTCTAAACTGTGCGCTGCGGCACACGAATCCTATACGAGGTTCGAGAAACGCATTCTCTTTTGCGAGCACCTCTGTGAGATAATTCGGAACAGATACACCTTGCCACCACTTGAGATGATTGGTCCCGTGGATGACCTGTATGGGCGTATTTGTAACCGATTGAGGTATGGTAGAGATGCCTTGAAGGCGAGACATGTACATCTTGAGAGCGAACTTAAACTGTTGATGGCGCAGATGGCGTGTGTAGACGCTGGGATCCATGTAAAACTAGTTGCGTGTGCTAACATAAAGCGAAACTTGGAAGATCAGGTCACACTTGGACCGATGATGGCGGGATTTGGTGACATGCTTCGCTTAATCCACACCGAGACTGACTGTGTGCATGATGTGTGTATGGAGGTTGTAGTAACAACCCTAACCACCCCGCACAGAACTCGGACATCAGGTCAACCGAGCACGCGTGTGCAGAATTTTTTTTTGGCTAATACATACATGCATACATACATAAAAACATGCATACATATATATATATATATATGTATGTATGTATGC
>NW_014032842.1:0-1369 GCF_001186125.1 Sphaeroforma arctica JP610
CATGAAGTTTTCTCAAAGTGGTTGTTTGAAAAGACACAAACGGATCCACACGGGCGAACGTCCCCATGCGTGTGATTATCCTGGGTGTGGCATGAAGTTTTCTCAAAGTGGTTGTTTGAAAAGACACAAACGGATCCACACGGGCGAACGTTCCCATGCGTGTGATTATCGTGGGTGTGGCATGAAGTTTACTCAAAGTTGTAGTTTGAAAAGACACAAACGCCTGCACTCGGACGAACTTTCCTATGAGAGTGACTAGTTGCAAAGTTCAAATGATGATCTACGCCACCATAGACTTCATAGTCGTTAACGCGGTATGAAGTTTACTCAAAGTTGTAGTTTGAAAAGACAAAAACGCCTGCACTCGGACGAACTTTCCTATGAGAGTGACTAGTTGCAAAGTTGAAATGATGATCTACGCCACCATAGACTTCATAGTCGTGAACTCGGCTCAACCGAATCAACATAAGTCGCTGCACAGGTGGGACTATTCAATAAATGCACGCGACTGTGTGTGTCGCCATCACACGTAGTTTCATAAGGTATTTGCTTATTTTGTGGAGCTTTCCAGTTTTTTATGAAGGTTGACTATTATATATAGTATTTAGAAGTATCCACCCGATGCAAGCCATTTTTTCGTCCGTAATCCTGAGCTGTAATTTGGAATGGGTATGTAAAATTGGGTAATGAACATTGCTGAAGATTTGCATAATTGTTATGTCTTGCTGACCCATCACTATCTCTATGTATATTATCATTTCGCGCTAGATGCCTGATGAAGCGTTAACAACAAAACGTAAACGTTTTTTGTAAAAGCTTCGTTGTACAGTTTGTGATGGAGCACAGTCGGACCGGAGTAGTGTCCGTGATGCGAATAATGTCAGAGACAACCCAATCTGCTTCTTGGCTGTATTTGCGTCCCATATGACTTAAACGTGTGCCACCTAAAAAGATAAATATTTGTATTGACATTGAAGGCCCATACAATACGTTGAAATACAACCCAGAATCGCTGTCTGCCCTTGTGCATATGCCAGGACTATCTGAGTCTGGCAAGGCGCCAGTCTTGTGATGTGCCTGACTACGAGGTCAATATGACGTATCAGACGACCATGCTGAGCACAGTACACTTGCCTATACAGTGGCTACGCAGTGAGCGATGCGCAAAAGCCGATAAAAAATAAGTTGAGATGATTGAGCAAGCAAGTATAGGGTGGCTGGCGGGAAACGCTGTGTACAAATGTCTTTAAATTCAGAACGATCAAGAGGGGCATTAGAGTCATGTCTTCTTGCGAGAATAATCTCGGTAGTCGGAATCCGACTAGTGCCTATTTTTAAAGCACTGGGATCGTCGGGGTTCTTAACCTCA
>NW_014032841.1:0-1369 GCF_001186125.1 Sphaeroforma arctica JP610
ATATAGGTGTGTGTGTGTGTGTATGAGTGTGTGTATGTATGTAAATGTATGTATGTATGTACGTATGTATGTATGTATGTATGTATGTATGTATGTATGTATGTATGTATGATTGTATGCATATATATATATATATATATATATATATATATATATATATATAGTGTGTGTGTGTGTGTGTGTGTGTATGTATATATTATATTGAACTGTGTATATTCAAATTCATCTCGACTATTTATATAGCGAGAGACATGACTTAAACAACTTATCGTACACCAGTATATACCCGAACCTTGCCATACCTGGAATGGGGTCCCACCCACATTGACCGTTGGCAAGGGATTTGCACTGCTTTCTGTCTTTGTAAGTTCCAACATCTCTGAATCGCTGAGCATTGTTTTTGTGTTTCCGGTGGTCTCTGAGACCGGTGGTGTGTCGTTGGGTGTGGTTTCCGACATGGTGCATATATGTATGTATGTATATAGAGAAAATGGTTATAGTTTATATATGACCGTATATAGGAAGTATCTGTCCACTCTATATACGCCCAGACAACACACTACTTAATTATATTTTATAAGTACAGGTCACTCACTCAATAATAAATACACTATCACTATCCATCTATGCTTGTCTCTCTAATGTCAATACTATATCATATTTTAACCCCAAAAAAACCTGGCCCGACGCACACGACTCACGAGCACGTTTTTTATAGATTTATTACTTTTTTGGTCCGAAGTACCGCACGATAGACATTTTGGCGGGCTTGTATTTTTTATTTACGCTCAACAAGCATCCCACAACAAAATACATATAATACCATTACTTTAAATACAAATTGATGTACTAGAATCTAAATATATATATATAAACTAGTATAGTATTGGTGTGTGATACCCGTGCACATAGTGTTGGCATCGTGCGAAGCCTCATACACCCTCAACAGCATCAAGATCTCAACGTACATAACTCTTTATAGTTCAGTGGTTGTAATTGTACTATAAACAAAATGATTAGTTTACTAACGCGGCTGAATGTCATCGACAACTCTGGTGCTCGTCTTGTGATGGTAAGTTGAGCTATGGCGCCTGTATGTATTAAACTTAACCTGAGAAGATCAATTACAAATGATTATCTATTTAACAGCCGGCATACATTCTAGACTTCGTACACACACACATACATATATATATATATATATATATGTGTGTGTGTGTGTGTGTGTGTGTGTATGTATATATATTCACATATTTATATTTGTATATATGTATGATGGATATAATTTCATATCTATATTTTATATATATATATGTGTGTGTGTGTGTGTGTGTGTATGTATGTATGTTTGCAAATGAATCTGTATATG
>NW_014032839.1:0-1369 GCF_001186125.1 Sphaeroforma arctica JP610
ATATATAAATGTGCGTACCTGTGAACGTAGTTCTCTATTTCCGACGGCATATCGAAATTAATCACATGCTGAATATCTGGGAAATCCAGACCTATTAATAAAAAAAATAGAACAAATCAATGTTGTCGGCCATTTGACAGTTTCCACAGGTCTTCACTGAAGGCTCTGCATTGGTAACGTCCCCTAAAGTGCCTATTCGACGGCATGGTATATATACACACATGTGTTACATGCACATACACACATGTGTTAGCTGTATGCATGTATACAGGTATATACGGACATACATGCTTGTGTTTGTGTTTGTGTGCAACTAACAGACAATGATGAGAGCTATACATCGCACCATAACCATCACTTGACAGAACACGCACGTGGAGGGCTATCCATTCATATCAACGAACCAGATACTGAGACAATGGGACAAGTCCAGAAAACTGAGACAATGGGACAAGTCGAGAAGAGAGGAACCGTCTGCAGTAGCAGCGACCAACACAGAATACACTGACAGACAGAGTACAAGTGGATAGCACGGGGCTTAACAAGCCACGCACAAAAGCCACTACGCACACACGCACACACGCACACACACTGCACGTGGCCAAGCGACGCATGCGCACACGCGTGTGTTTTAACACCCTCGATGCATCACACAGACCACTCTCTTATGGTTTGTAGCCGTATACGAAAAATACTTCTTCTTAAGACATGTATAGAACCCACCACCCTAGAGAGCTTGACCATCTGCCATCTGTTCGCATGCCACACACCTGACATATCACACCCACCCACATATATCAACCAATGACAATGTGGGTACTATACACCGAGAAGACACTATACATCCACCCCCACGCCAATCCCTATACCGTGCAGAGTCAGATCACTACACGTTTCATATGCAGCTAAGACTCGCAGCGTAGCCGTATAATACACACACACACACACACAAACACACACACACACAATCACACACACGATCGTACTCGCGTAAATGCCATTGGCAGCCAGCCATCGTCACTCACATAAGCATTGTACCTTTAGAGGCGACATCTGTGGCGACGATGACGTCTTTCCGACCCTCTTTGAACGCTTTAATGGCCCAGTCACGCTCCTCCTGGTCTGTGGCAGACAATACAATGGGTGTTTATGAATGTCAGCATGCACCTGGTGATATATACAAGTGTGTGTGTATAGAAACGATGTTTAGATAAAGCAGCAGTACCGTATGTTAGTGCATAGATATACAGATAAACTTCATACGTAACTGATTTATGAGGTATGTGCGTGACATTAAATCATGACAAATGATGCCAACAATGAAAACCCCTCATAGAACCATAGTGTATGCATATATGCATATATATAT
>NW_014032838.1:0-1368 GCF_001186125.1 Sphaeroforma arctica JP610
TGGAGCCAACCACGGAATAGTAGCGGCCGTTCCCCCGTACTTGTGCACAGCAGGTGCGCGTATACCCCCATTGACCATACTCACACAGTCACGGAAGTCTCTGAGACGGACCTCTGCGTTCGTATCCAACAGGATGGATGACGCCTTGAGATTACTATGAATGGGGAAAGGATCGGAAGAAGAAGAAAGTGTGTCCTGTAGTAAGCATATGCCTTTGTAGAGATATTCAAACGCGTATTGGTGCTGGGGACAGGGTTGCAAAACACACGGAGCGTACTACTTGGTTAAGTATAGTCATGTTATGTGTGCATGTGAGTCATATACACAACACAGCCGTTGTCATGAATATACATAACACAACATACTCGAACGTACCACCTGTGTTGTGTATGTATACTCGACGTACTCGTACACATAGACACTGCTGTGTTAACAATATATGATGCCTGCTTGTGCACAATTCCATTCCGGTGTACATAAACATCAGCAAGAAACTTGTACACACTGCGTGTACATACATACATACATACATATACATACATACATACATGCATGTATGCATGCATGTATACACACAACACACACACACACACATATATATATATATATAGATATATATATATACCTTATTGAATACGTATACCTTCCACTTACTTGTAGACATAGCCATTGTCGTGTATGTATATAAGTGCCCGTAGGACCTCGCCCAGAACATATGCCACTGTAGACTCATCGAAGCCAGGATTGTCACCGTACTGCATCACCCTCCATGCCGATCCTAAGTGTAATTCATCACATACGTAAAGGTAAATTAAATCGGTAGCATTAAACGGAATGGCGTTAAGACACATACGAATACCGATGGTGTAATCGTACGTGTACGTTCCCCAAAGTCATAAGGATGTGAAAGCATAGTTCACTAAGCTTTTAGTATATGTATACAAGCTCTCACTCAAATGCAATCGAACGTATCTGAGAAACTTAGGTGTGGGTACACATTTGCCATGCCCATTCCGACATGTGGAAGGCTATAACTTCGGAAGAATGATGTACCTATACCACCTAACAAAGTGTACATACAAGACTAAGAACCCGTGTGTGTGTTGTATGCAGGCAAAGGTGCAGATGAATCATGTACACACATACATACAACCTTGCAAACGAATTGAGTCTATTATAAGGGTTCAGGGTAGCGATTATGACCGGTAATGAATTCGAGTTCAAGTAGACACGCATTATAAAGTACAGAAAATACGACCACCAGCCTTATGTGAAACAATGTGTGTATAAATAAATGCATAAGTACTGACATATAATTCTTCATACGTGTGTATCGATCATTTATATGAGACAGTTTACTACTATATA
>NW_014032837.1:0-1368 GCF_001186125.1 Sphaeroforma arctica JP610
CCTGGGTGTTGACAAGGCCGAGATGACAAATGGATAATCAATAGCTATAGCCGTCGGTGGTGTGGCAAAGAGCAGTGGCTGTCGCATTGATTCTCCGGTGGTAGACACAAACACACCCAGTGACACGTCCTCGGTTGACATGACAACCAGAAACTCAGACGTGTCCCGAATTAAATCGCCGCCGTCACTATCACACACTACCTGTAGGGTGTGCGAAAGATGAGAAGTGGTGCAAGTGGGGGTTGAGTACTTATTCTTAGGTGATAGAGATAGAGATAGGAAGTGATATCATTAACAATATACAATCTTTTTAGGTTGGTGGTGGGTAGGTACGTTAAGGTGTACGAGATAAGAAGTGACATTATCAGAAGCCACTAAGCTATACTGTGATGTTTGAATTCATGAAGTTCGTGTCGAAGATGAAGGACTCTTTCGCGACACCAGTCCGTATGTCCACAGGAGTGAAAAACTTGGTTCTTCACTGTAAATAAACCTAGCAACAACAGCATGCACATACCTTGATGACTGGATGCGTGAAGCTCGCGTCGAAGCTGAAGAGCCCTTTGGAGACTCCCGTCCGTACGTCCAGCAGTACATATGAGTCATGCAATGCGATACACACCACGTTACCTCTCCTGGTCATGGCCCTGGTACGTTCAAATCAGTGGGTGGTGCACTGAATTAGTGGCATAAAAGTGTACTTTTATAGAGGAGGACCTGTAGCTATAAACCTTCGACCCTCGTATACACCTATCCTTTAGTCCTTCCGTTATTTACCTATATCTATATCCATTAGTCTACTAAAGGCTAGTTTCCCAACTCCATGAAACCCGTTTGGGCCCTATTTACCCCACTCCTAGCCCGATTTTTGGCCTGTAATTACACCCACAATACCTTGGTTTGGACGTAATTTTATGCCTTTCAGCGACGCGCACACACTTTCGCGACACGTTCAGATTCAGCAGTTCTTTTTTCTTCGCAACCAGCAGCTCTAGGCCCACCTACAACACACATATGCGACACAGCGCATGTGTTAAAAGGAGTGTGTGAGGTGTGTGTGTGCGTGTGTATGACGAGGTGTGCGTGGAATAAGGATGTGTGTACTGTGCATTCTCGAGAGTTTGTTGATCGTGTGTGTGCGTATAGGTATAGATACCGTCACGATGTCTGCACCAGACCCACTTGATATATATATACCGAACGGTCTATCAACCCAGGCGAGCAATATATATATATATATATATTATATATATATATATATATATATACATACATATATACATATATATATATATATATATNTATATATATAATATATGTGTGTGTGGTGGTGTGTTATATAGAATATATATTACTTACTACCTNTAT
>NW_014032836.1:0-1368 GCF_001186125.1 Sphaeroforma arctica JP610
ATATATTGTATATATATATACATATATATATATATATTGTATTAATATATATATATATAGTCTAAAATTTCAATTTTCCCCGCTCTCATTATAATTCAGCTAAGAAAGTTCGGTACGCCTCACATGCCGCGTCATCGTTGGGAATTCGATGACCATGCTCATGTGTGTATATGGTTTTGGGTTCTGTGAAAAGTGATGCAATCTCCGCCGCTTGCTCTGGAGGATTGATCTTGTCCACTTCCGGACTATATGAATGGAAGGTGGCAACCTTAGACCCATCGGTGGCCTGTAGTTACAACACAGGGCGACAAGTTCGAACGTATGAGTATATGCATCACGATAGCCGCTACTATAAAGCTGATAAAGCGAGCATACAATCCCTTCAGACAAAATAAAGGAAGCCTTTCGCCTGAGTGGAGTTAAAATCGATCTTCAAAGGTGAAAATCGAATACAGGCAAAGGACCGCACATTGATTGGGTTTGGGCGGTTCACGTATTAACGAGACATACACCTACGCGACTGCTACCGCGGAAAACATACTAGATAATCAGAATGCTTGAAAACAACTTTGCTACAGGAAACACACATCAGGAGACTATGTGTTCCACCCAGACACATAGCACTACCTTGAATGCAAACGTGTAAGAGATGATTCGAAGATTGATTGCGAACAGCAACAGTACCTTTAACGCCCGTAGTGTCTTGTCGTAGGGTTTAGGGTAGGCAGCTCCGAAGAGAAAGGCAAATTTGGGCCTAATTGGATAATCAGGGTCCACCATAGACTGCAGGAAGCAAACATGAACTGTTTAGCAACGTGCAGCTCTGTATTGCATTTACCGACCTCCTATTATACACAAAATAAGGGTACTAATCGAAATGGGCCTGTTCGAGTGTTCGAGTGGTTATTGTAGACATACCTGCGCTACAAGTCCGGCCAGCAGGATAGCCCCTTGTGAGAACCCTAAAATTCCATCAAAAGGCCCCTGAGCATCCCATGCTTGTTGTACAGCATCGACAGAGGCACTCTCGCCCTCAAACACATCGCACTCGTACGAACGTACCCCTGGACCTTTTCTCCACCACTCACTTATGGGAAGCCCAGTCTTAGCATCCGTCCCACAGCTAAAGTGGTTGATGTAATGAACGTCATATTAAAAATTGGACAAGGCACAATCCTGTTAATTACTACAGGTTCAAGCACGTGTGTATGTATGTATGTACGTATATATGTCTGTATGTAAGTAAGTATGTATGTATGTATGTATGTAGGTATGTATGTATGTATGTATGTATGTATGTACTTATGTATGTATGTATGTATGTATGTATGTATGTATGTATGTATGTCCGTATGTATGTATGTATGT
>NW_014032835.1:0-1368 GCF_001186125.1 Sphaeroforma arctica JP610
AGCTGTAGGCCTTGCGTGCCTGCGGTCTCCGTCCCTTTTTTTAGGGGTCAAAGGGAGTCGCGGGACTGTCTCGCTCACACCTGCTGGTGCTCCAGCAGGGATTGGTGGGGAGTCTCCTGGCGCTTGTGGCAAACCGATGCCAAAAGCAATCGCTGCTTGCTGTTGGAACAAGTAGTCTGGCATCAGCGGCGCGGTGCTACTGGTCGGTTGAGTGTCGGGTGCGGTGCTGCTGGCTGGCTCAGCGATGGAACCGCTGGGTGGGTATCGAGGTAGCCGTTGCGTACGGTACAGAGTGGTTGGCGGTCATCGTGCTAGTGTCGAAATATCGAGTGCAGTCTTCTCGTTGATACGCTAGCTGCTTAAGTAGTCCGCCTCTGATGTGCAGGACGTGTGCGTGCTCGACGTTCGCTCTAGTGCCTCTCCATTGTGCTGGTTCAGGTCGAGGACGGAGTCATTAACGCTTATATATACCTTTCGCCCATTTGCATGCCGTTAGGCTGCCTTGCCGTTAAACGTGGTGGGCGTTAACGTATTGCCTTGGCGCCGCGTCTGCGTTCTCGCCCGATTTCCGTTAACGTTTATCGTACCACATAATTGGGGTGGAACTGTTAACGTTGAACGTTATCGTTCTGTCCGAGTTTGCTGGGCTTCAGAAAAAGACTAGGCTCGCTGCTCCAAACTTGTGTTCCTACTCCACAATTTTCCAACTCCGCGGTTGCTCCTCCGAATTATTGTTGCTCCTCCGAGTATATTCTGCCCTTGATTTACTCTGCCTCTTGGAGTCCGGGAGTTCTCGTCCAGGAGGAAAATTTTGCTCTTGTCGGAGTCCCTGGAGTGATGGGTCTCAGGCCCCAAAATTCAAAAAGAAAAGAAATAGGGGACTAGTTTTAGAATTTAGGCCCAAATTTTTGTGGCTATGGGTGAGGGTGGATGGACCAGAATGCTCCAGATACCTGGCGCTAATCGCCCTGACCTAGGGCACCTCCTAATTATTCACATTTCTTACCTGAACTTACCTTGTATTTGTTACAATGTTCGCTATATGTTCTTCATTGACTCTGTTCCAGTGTGTCTGTACAAATGCACTTAGAAACAAGAAGAACGTGATCAAGTGTCGTATCGTCATGCGTAATTATATAGAAATCTAATATTCATATCATTATTAAACAATGAAGTAAAGGAATGCCTGAACGAGGTTGGGGTTCGCCAAATCGAATCGGGTTGCCCCTACCTCGTGCGAATGTCGGTGGTTAAGAGTTTAATAACTCCGAACCCCCCCCCCCCCCCCCCTCGGTTCGTACGGGACTTACTGGTCTTACTGTGCGTGCATACTTCTTAATATTCATGGGTGTAACTCCGCCTATTAAT
>NW_014032834.1:0-1368 GCF_001186125.1 Sphaeroforma arctica JP610
TATATATATATATATATATATATATATATATATACGTGAGTGTGTATGTTCTGATGTACAGTTTTGTGCATGTGAACATGAAATGTAAACGGCAATCATGAACAGCTATAGATACATATTGAGTACATTTTGTGTACAGTTGTGTATGTATATCTACAGTCGTACTTTAGAGATGCGCTGGTTCTTATTACAGATCTTCATGTAGATACTACAGCCAATGTGTCTGTCTATGAATGCTTTCTGTTGATGCTTTTCCCTCCGCATTGAAAAACCAATACAACTTTTCCACGTAGTACTTTTTCATGCATGTATAATTTCAATATATACAGACACCAGATATAGCCCAAGCATGTGTATTTACTGGCTTGAACTCGTTTGTGAGTTTGTCCATGTACATGTTACTAAAGTTTCGAATAGTACGAGCCAGACATCTGCCTTCTGTGCTTGCTGATTCATATCGAAGAATACAAATGCCATGTTCTCTATCAGTAGATATTTATTCAGCAGAATAAGGTGGAAGATAGTATATCACGATACAATAATATTGACAATTATGTATGCGAAACATTGAACCAGCTCAAATCTTCCACATTGGCACAAACCTGGGCACAAACTTGGCACAAACCTGAGCACCAATTTGGCACAAATCTGGAACAATTTTTAAAATTACTGCACTAACTCATTGTTTAACGTGCGCTTTGTGAATCGAAGCATGCCTTTGTGATTGTCTAATTCAACTTCACTGGCATACGTACATACGTACATCATCATAAACCATGCATATGTAGATGTATATAGAAGACTATCAAGCGCTTATATATATAGAAGACTCTATCATGCGCTTATATATATAGAAGACTATCATGCGCTTATATATATAGAATACTATCATGCGCTGCTTTTGTATCTTAAAATTTCTCTAATAATGTCCATGCAAGATACGTACCCAATTCATCGCCTCCACATCGGCACCTGCTTTGACCAGAAGTGATACAATACCCGTATGCCCATTGTGTGCGGCAGTGTAGAGCGCGCTTTGTGATGTCTGTAAGATTTTTGAGATGAGTAAGAAAACGTTAGCAGTAAACAACAACTATCACATATTAGAAATAACTCGCAATCGTTTGCATTGAGTAAACTATGGATCAACCACGAGACTTGCTGTCGGCGCATATATATTTACAATAGTGACGTCACATATACAAAGGTCAATATACATATACCTTCATACAAGAGTTAGAGGCGTACAATCATTGACTGTTGCCATAGATCAATTTTGTATATATATATATATATATATATATATATATATATATATATATATATATATATAGTGTGTGTTGTGTGTGTGTGTGTGTGTGTGTGTGT
>NW_014032833.1:0-1367 GCF_001186125.1 Sphaeroforma arctica JP610
CATATATATATATCATATATATATATATATATATATATATATGCGTGCTTGTACAATACGTGTATTCTATCATCTATAAAGAAACTTGTGGAGTAAATATGCGTACATACGATACCTTACTATATATGCCCCTAGATATACACTTATACCTGTGTGTTTATACGAGATAAGTTTCCAAAAGCATATGTAGACTATCGAAAGCACACGTGTACGTACATTGAGTGAAGTACATTAAAATATGCACTATTATATACAAAAATTCGATATTGTATACAGTATATAGACACTTAAGTTTCTTCATGCCTCTCTACTATCGTTTATTTCGCTCGTAGGTTTTCGAAAGCCCCCATGTTCTCGATCACAGCTAATATACTCTGTATACGTAAGTGTATCTATCCCCATATTTGAGTACATTTGTAAATTTTGAACACACCTCACATTCAGTCTTCAGAAGTAGTCATATCTTCGGAACGTCACATAAGTCGGAACTTCGCATGAGTTTATATCTATGTGCGTATGCACATACATCGGAATAGTCTGGCTTAAAAACCTAACCAAAATAAACACACCTACGTACCACTTTGTCAGAACTCCGAAACTCGACAGCCAGAATCTCAACAACAACAAAATTTAATCACCTACATACTACATTATAAATACTCAGGTGAGGAACTATTCTAACTTTAGCCTCAACACGGCAACACAAGGCTATCCGCATAGTCTCCTAAAACGGCAGGCTATGCTTTCCGCAATGTTCTTCTGAGTGTGTTTCATCTGAGTTCTGAAATCTGAAATCTGAAATCTGACTGTTGATAGAGGCTTCCGCGAGGCGCAAGCCGTCAGCAAGAAGAAGGTCCAAACCAGCGAGTCAGATGTCACTCCGTGTCAGCCTGACACCTGTCGTGTGGATCTTCCAACTACACTAATACGTCCTACGGCCTACGGCCTATAGAATACACTATTTACAGTTTTACACTATTTATGTCAGTTGCGAAGAAGAAATGACAAAACTACACAAATAAATATAAAAACGAATGTCACACGAAAGTCGTCACTCACGCACTTTCACTCTAAAAGCAACATACAACTATGCCGAAGCATATATATATATGTGAGGGCTGCTCAGGTGCCTATGATACCCAGTGCTATTTGTATCGCCAATTCCCTGCAACTACACGTGGTAATCGGTGTTCGAGTATCTTGTTCGTACGAACGGGGTATCTCTTCCTATTGACCACGTTAACCCTAAACATATCAAGGACGATTTCATCAAGCGAGTTTTTTGTTGCATACGTTCACTCGCTTGGCCTTTACTGTGGCTATACGTGCATTGGTGTCTATAGTGCGTATTTATCTTAGTATATATA
>NW_014032832.1:0-1367 GCF_001186125.1 Sphaeroforma arctica JP610
GGCTCACCGGTGGTTGCTGCAGGTGTTGCTGAGTCTGATGGTTGTGAAGTGATCGATGACCAAGACAAAGCGCCTAGCGAAGACCGCGCGTCTGAGCTGAAGCAAACAAGGAATGTGGTGGAACAAAACGACCAGGAAGAGGTTGCACCGGATACCCACGCATTAGATGACAGGATACATGTTTCTAATTCCTTAGAAGATGCGATGGGCATTGGTGGGGAAAAGGAGAAGGTAGATGGAGCGGAGGTACCCGAAGATACGCCGAGTGGCCGAGAGGCAGAGGCTGAGTGTGATGTTGTGGAAGCGACAGACAGGGATGGCCCAGGTGCACAGGAGTCTGAGAGTAATTTGTTCACTTCCGGGTCAGAGGCTACGGCAGCCAATCAAAACTCAGAAGCCGCATCTGTGCAGCCGAGTGCTGGCGAACTCGATGCCGGTGCAAACCCTGGAAACCCTAGAAACCCTGGTGTAGGTAGCCAGGAGGAGGAGGGGGGCCACTTGCATACGCAAACCGGTGCTCCTGACCGGGACCCGCGCGAGCTACCAAATAAGGGCAGTGGGGGAAAGGGCGGGAAAATCGGGGAGGCGGAGGTGCCGCCACCCCGACCGGTGCACGCGCCGCCGCCTAGCAGTCCGTTGCAGAGACAACGTTCAACACACACACCAGCTATGATGGACATCGCAGGACAGGAGGTATGTGACACGCGGAGACAGGCAGAGGTTAGTGCGGGGCCTTGCGCCTTGTATACGGTATCGTTTCGGTGTTGGTTCGCTATGAATGGGTGTGTATAGTGTGTGTGTGTGTGTGTTTGGTTGCGCTATATTCGGCTTGCTTCGTGGGTGCCGCTGTGTGTGTGAATTGCATATGCATGTCCATGTTTGTTGCGTATTGAGTGGTTTGTTGTCGTTCGCCAATCCTCGTAAATCTCAGCATACGCCCGATTTAGGGTTTAGGAAATAACTTAACCCCTAAATCCCTGTGTCATTTGTCCGTAGACTCTATCAAAACTCGCAAGACGCGCCTGTATACCAGTACAAACTATACACTAGGACTTTACACACTTTGATCATTGCGACTAGTCTTGTGTACAACCACATGCGCCTTATCGTCAACCCTAAACCCCTAAAACCCTAAAACCACGCATCTTTGGGAATACGTATGTACCTAGGTGGACGTGCAGTGTCTGGAGAAAGCCGAGCTAGTAGAGCTGTCGGTCAGTTTGGAGAAGAAGGTGACGAAACTCACCAACCGCATGGAGCAACAGACTAAAAGTAAGGCGTGTCTGTCGGGTGTGGAGCCGTTTCTTTGCGTTTGAATGATTGGGAAGACACCATACGTATGTTAGTACAGGCGGTTATATCTATAT
>NW_014032831.1:0-1367 GCF_001186125.1 Sphaeroforma arctica JP610
TGACACGATTACTAAAGTGGTTCCATCTACATTGCTGTGAGAAGCAGAAGACTATGCGATACACTAAGGGAGGCAACTAATCCATGGAACGAGACGGTTTATTCGACAATGGTGCTTTATTATTTTATATCTGTGTAGTGGAGATACACCGATTAATATATGTAACAAAACCTTTTTTTTTCTCGCTTGTGAATGACCTTTGGACGTTTGGAGACTATGATTCTTCAATCCGTTTATACGTTTGCCGTTAACGCCTTTTTATAAGATTCATAGACCTTAAACGTTCATACGGATCATAGAAGGCTATGGTATTTTTTACGGAATAAACGGACACCTTTTTGCCCTTCAGATGATAGTCCGATCATCGCAACAATATTCTTTAACACGCTGATCTCTCTCTCTGTAGACAGTCAGAGACTCAAAGTAGAGGCTACTACTCTCTAGCTAGAGAGAGAGTAGAGAGAGAGAGTCATGCCTTTTTATTTTAGAGAACATTTTTGGAAACTTTGAACCGGAGGGCTCCGAGTCTCCGACATCCTGACAAGTAGCGATAAACAATAATAGCACCAGCACTCTGGATATAAATGTATAAATATTCAAAGTAAATATATATACATATACAGTATGTGCGTGCTATTGAATAACGCAAAATGTATTTTAAAATGAGGTAGGCGGTTTGATTTGTGAGATTTTTCATTCTACAGTTGTTTGAAAAACAAGGTCCGTGTAAAGGCGGGGTGAACCCAGAACTTGGGGTGAATACGAGATTGTAAATACATAATAAATATTATAGCTTGTCGTGCACTATAATCTTTTACATTATGTTGTCCTTTATACTTTATGTATGTATGTATGTATGTATGTATGTATGTATGTATTGATGTATGTATATATGTATGTATTGTATATATATATATATATATTGTGTGTGTGTGTGTACGTGTGTATGTGTGTGTATACACGTGTGTGTATACGTATGTATGTATGTATGTATATATATTTATGTGTGTGTGTATGTGTGCGTATCTATGTATATATGTTACTATATATCTATGTCTGCCATGCATACAAGCATGCATGTATATATAGTGTGTGTTTGTGTATACGTATGTATGAGTGTGTGTGTATATGTGTGTTTGGTATGTCTTGTGTGCGTGTGTGTAAACGTACACGTTCATGTATGTTTGTATACGTGTGTATACGTAAGTATACTTGTTTGTATATATGTACGTATGTTCTGTTTGTTTGCCTGTAGGGGTTGTGTCTGTGTATGTATATTTGTGTATAAAATATTTATTTATTTATTTTTATTGTTATTATTATTGTTATTGTTGCTATTATTGTTGTTATTATTATTATTATTATTA
>NW_014032830.1:0-1367 GCF_001186125.1 Sphaeroforma arctica JP610
ATGTGTGTGTGTATATGTATGTGTGTGTTTGTGTGTGTGTGTGTGAATGCATATTAATGTGTGTTGTATGTGTGTTTGCTTAAGTGAATGCTTCATATATGGCATTGTACGCAAATACGTGTACGTGACTAAAATCGTATATAGTATTTGACTGTTGCAATAAATATCTAGTTTATGATCTTCACAACTTCCAATCAAACTTGACACGGGGCTCGCAGTGGAGCAGCTTGGAACATACTCGGTGAGCCCCCACCAGTTAGCGCATAGTGTGGCTTCTCTATATGACAAGGCACTGGATTCCTTTTTGATACTTCCCCCAGTATAACCTTAGGATAACCCGTGTACTGCTTCTTCTTAAATCTGTCGAAGAAGGATGTCATCGGGACAGTGGAACGACAGCGTACACTGTCTTTTCGCAGACTACGGTCGAGTGCACGACATGTAAGGGGTAGGGTGCGCGAGACCCGACCGACGCATGGGATCGTGGCGTGAAACATTATCGAATGTGAACAACGGGTAGTAATAGATGGCACTGTCTTATTGTTATAAAAACCCCACAATTATGGCTTGTTCATAGCCTACTAAATTGATCATGTTGTGAAGCTATGTTGCTTTTTAATAGTAGAGACCAATATCAAGTTCCCCATTAGGAAATAGTAAACACATCTGCAGGGCTGCGACTCTGCGAGCCTGCGTCCTGCGGGCTGCGGCCCACCAGAGTGCAGTCGCCAGTCAGTGCAGTCACAAGAACGAGAGGGGGGGTATAATTATTTTATTACTATATATATATATTATTTTTTCCTAAATAGATCCGATGATTTGTTCAAAACTTGTTCGCATCATCATTTTGTGATCAGAAATCTAAGGCATTATCGATGACTATTTACCAATTAAATCAGAGTATACGAGTAAAGCAACAACAAGAAGTAAACAAAGACGCAAAAAAGAACAAATCATATAAATATGCGACAAGAAGGGATAAAGAGTTCATGTATTTAGCGTTCAAATATTGTCGTATAGGCTTAAATATAGCAGAGTGATAGCTGACGACTGTGGCACATCGATAATTCTTAAGAATTGAACGTGTGTGAGCAAAAATTTAAATATAATGCCCAGTGCTGAATTCCCCAATGAGCACCTAATTCCGAAGGTATATTACGCAACCGCGAGTCATTCGGAAAACTTAATCCTATTTTAAAGCGAGATATGGTTCTGCTTCCCATGTACTTTAGTCTATGAAGCAAAATCCATGTACGTATTTGTTGGTACAATACTATAAAAGTATACATATATTCATTGAAGAATACCTATCATTTTGTATATATATATATATGTGTGTGTGTGTGTGTGTGTGTGTGTGTGTGTGT
>NW_014032829.1:0-1366 GCF_001186125.1 Sphaeroforma arctica JP610
AACACACACACACACACACACACACACACACACACATGTATATATATATATATATCTATATCTATATATATATATACATAAACATTGTATGTACGGTAGATACCACTGTAAGCTTAAGCCAATATACAATCGACACGAATATCTGTGTGGTTAGATATACACCACACTCACATGCGAAGTACTCACTTCTTCACACACTCAGGCGATGCAAGTACACGGGTTTACTTTACCGCTCCCAGAGCAAACACATGTAGCAGGCGAGCTCATACACCCTCCCATACATGTGGATAAAGGCAAGCACGTGTCCCAAAGATATCTAAACCATGTAACCCAAGAACCCTAAACCCTAAGCACCCTCTTTCAAACCTTAAACTCTAGAATCGAGAGCAGCCTTCCATACATGTGGATGCATGCAACACGTACCCCGAGGATATCTAAACCCTATAACCCTAAACCCTAAGCACCTTTCCATATATGTGGATAAATGCAAGCACGTACCAGGAAGTTGTCTTTGTAGGTTGGATTCGGTCAGCCGATTTACAAGACTACCCGTGTGGTCGAGGCTCTCGCCATTCGTTGGCGTGTATATACTGTACACGTACATAGCAACACATGGGAATAGCATAGCAACCCTAATCAGTTAAGCCTGATCTTGTGCCACAGATACTTACATACTTATCCCTCACACTGCCCCTATCCTTCCTAGTATGCACCTAGCTTAAGACCTTCCCTACCAACACACAGAAAGGGCACTCGCGCAATCGCGCATTCTTTATGTTTGCACACAGCGGTTACATCCTCAGGTTCCTTACTTATGTAGATACAGGCAGCATATACACAGATACAGTATATACCCGGATACAGACCTTACCTCTGTAGATACAGGCAGCATATACCCAGATTAGTATATACCCGGATACAGACCTTACTCTGTAGATACAGGCAGCATATACCCAGATTAGTATATACCCGGATACAGACCTTACTCTGTAGATACAGGCAGCATATACCCAGATTAGTATATACCCGGATACAGACCTTACTCTGTAGATACAGGCAGCATATACACAGATACAGTATATACCCGGATACAGACCTTACCTCTGTAGATCAGAGTCGGTCCACCAATTGACAAGATTCCCCGCGTGGTCAAAGTTTTTGCCTTTGTCGTCGAAACCATGAGTGAGCTCATGTCCTATGACTGCGGCAATCGCACCTGCAGTACACAATGGGTATATCATATTTATCTGTAGGAAAGGTTTACTGCATTCCACGATTGGTACACACACACACACACACACACACACACACACACACATATATATATATATATTGTGAGTAACTTAATTTAGTTCACGTAACGGTT
>NW_014032828.1:0-1365 GCF_001186125.1 Sphaeroforma arctica JP610
TATATATATATGTATGTATGTATACACATACACACACATATATAGCATTATTCTGACAGCCTCTACTGTCCAGCTGTCGTGAAGAAGGAGTGCTTCTCAACCATCTATCTACTTTCAATGCAATACCTGTTGCACTCAGTATACATGTGTGTTAGTACTTTCAAACTATTCAAATAAAATACCACTAGCAATATTAGAAGCGCCGTGCCAATGTCCCGTGTTTCGTTGTGTATTGTTCTGTAACACCTCAACGCATTAATAACCGTTCAGTTCACTTCCATGACATCTTAAACGCACGCAACGCCATCCCTGTCCACTCAGCGTTCTTGCGATTCGTAGTTGTCGCCAAACCACTCCGAGACAACCCCACGGCAGAAGAGAATATAGTACTAGACTACGTGGCACTCTCCAAAGACTGCAATGAGATCTTCATCGCGTGGGAGAACCTGGCCGAGTACCTTGTAAGTCACTGCAACGGTTTCGTTATTGTAACACATGTGTTTTATACGTTTTCAACGGGTTTTATTGCTATTACGCATGTGTGGTGTATTTGTGTTCAACGGTTTTATTGCTACCATGCATGTGTGGCGTATACGTGTTCAACGGTTTCAATCTACTACACACGTGTGGTGTGTTTGCCCTGCCGTCCTGCTGAATACATTCGCCCCTTTGCCTGTTCACTCAGATTCGTCCAGGCTACTACTTGAACGTCTACAGTACAATACACTTACCTATCAGCCCATTATCTACCACCCCTCCAACCCCACCCCACCCCAACCCCTGCTAACCCCACCCAACCCCTGCTAACCACCCCCCAACCCAACCCAACCCAACCCCACAGAGCAAAGCCAACCCAGTAGTGCTCGAGGCCCTATCTCTGATCATCCACGTGTGCACACACAACCGGCAACACCGATCCTCGGGTGCGGCAGTGGTGCGTCGTGTACTACGCCAGCGCATGCGGTCTGTGTACTCGTGTGTGGGATCAGACAATGCCACAGGCGTCAAGGGAGCCCTGTGGTTCCTTGTGGCTGCGGCCAGACACTCGGGCACCTGCGCTAAGGAGATTGTGACGACGTTTAATTTCTCGCTGCCGGTATGTGGGGGGTGGGAGAGAGCGCTGGGGGGGAAAGTGGTACTGATCGGGATGGTACCGGTTTGTGGTGGATGGGAATAGCGGGATGGGGTGGTTCGATGTGAGCTGTGTGGGTGTGGAGAGAGGGATGTCTGATTGGTTACGTAGAGTTGCAGAGTGTCTTGTGCTATGTTATTATTGGTTTATGTCGTACATACGAAATTGAGTAAACTCTTTCAGTTTGTCGGACCACGGATGGTTAGACAACTACAAACACGCATATATATATA
>NW_014032827.1:0-1365 GCF_001186125.1 Sphaeroforma arctica JP610
GTATATATATGTGTGTATGTATGTATGCATGTATGTATGTATGTATGCATGTATGTATGTATATATTTATATATTTATATATTTTATATATATATTATTATGTTATTATATTTATATATATTATGTTATAATATATATATATATATATATATATATATATATATAAACACGCATGTTTTCAGCAAGGGGCCAGAGTAGTCCATTAGATGCTTTGGTTCTTCGGAGTGAGAATCATAGAAACCTTGCTGTATCGTGTGTGTGTGTGTGTGTGTGTGTGTATTCATGTGCGCAGTGTTTCTCCCACCCCTTGTGTGTGGTAGTCCATTGGGAAGTAGGTTATCTGCTGCACCACATGTCGTGGGAGTGCAGCTGTCTGTGCTTCACAATAGCGACCGTCTGGCAGGTCTATGGTCAGGGTACCTTTCTGTGAGCTTTGAATGGCGTTTATAGCGTTTGAATCATATCTCCTTCCTTCAATTCATCTCCGCTCTAATATCCTCTGCTCTATTGTATTGCATTGGAGTACTATGGCCATTTTCGGTACAAATGCGTCTCTGTCGATTCCTATAGGCCGCATAGCCCACTAAACCCTAAAACCCCAAAACCCCATAGCCCACATATCTATTCTTTAGCCTCGCCTAGAAATAACGTGTCGAAAAACAGTCCCAAATAGGTGTACTATATATGGGAATGAAAACAGGTTTAAATAGGTCTACTATATATGGTAATCAACTCTCTACATACTCATACCTACTTGTGAACAGCCGCATTCCCGTGGAGTATAGTGAGGGACAATCAGCGCTGCGCCGGTTTTTCCTAACGGCTATGGACGTTGGCAATGTTTTCGATCCTGCGCACTCGGTATGTGACTTCACACCTCAACGGGATGAGGTGTCAATAAGGGACTGTATGGGTACATTTGTATATATATATATATATATATAAATGGGGTTTCAGTAGTTTACCTACCCGCTCGTGTGTTTGTATATGCGTACTGCTTGTATTTTCATATATATATATACTAATCGTATCACTACACACACACACACGTCATGTCAGATGTTATCTGATCGGGGGGCTGTGGTGGTTGACATTGAGAGCGTGCTGAGTGAGGCGATACAAGCACAGGGACAAACGAATGTGCCGTTAGAGCAACTGGACGCGTGGAATGCGTATCTGCGCCTACTAATAGTCCAGAATTGCAAGGTAGGTGCATGCTGTGTTGATTGGTTTATCCCAGCAATAGGCTAGTCACTATACACACATACTTTGATTCACACTACACACGCATATTTTAATTCACACTACACACGCATACTTCAATTCACACTCCATATTCAATTCACACTACACACGTATACTTTC
>NW_014032826.1:0-1365 GCF_001186125.1 Sphaeroforma arctica JP610
ATAGATGACATAGTCATCTTTTCCAAAACTAAGAGCGAATATGCCACATTAGTCAGGCGAGTCCTTAAGAGACTCAATGAGCAAAACTTCATGAGTAACGAGAAGAAATACCACTTCGCAATGAGCGAAATACAGCTCATAGGCTACCGTATATCTGGGGAAGGTATTAAAATCGACCCCGGTAAGGTGGAACACCTGTTAGATTGGCGAACACCAACTACAGGAAATGATGTGAACAGCATGTGTGGGTTTGTAAACTTCTTTTCAGATGGAGTGACACACTTGGTTGATTACCTTAAACCTTTTGGATACTTATGATGTCATAAAGGCAAACTAAGAGACTTGTGGACTAAAGAGTGTGATGACGCATTTAAAGCGCTCAAGCACGCAGTCCAAGAAGCCCCTGTTGTACAAGGACCAGTCGATGGCGTGCTGTTTGAAATAGCAACGGACGGGAACAGCATTTACGCTGATGCGTAATCAGAAATCTCTTCAATATATGAAAGAGATGAAACCCGACTCACAATTACTGAGTCGCTGGCATAATACAATTAAAAAGTTTCATTTTGATATAAAACATCTGCCAGGAATACATAACCATTTACCGGATATGTTATCACGCTTCGTACCGGACTTTAATAAATCCGTACGTGAGTTACTAGCCACTGACTGGAAATGTAATTCCAGGTGGTTTGAACTGGCTCAAAAGATATTTGGACCACATACCATAGATATGTTTGCTGCACATCATAATGCACAACTATCGAATTACAGGACTTTAAATCATCCTTTGGGAGACGCCTTTCAAATAGACCTCTCCAAACATAATGCGTGGGCTAATCCACCATGGCAGTTAATTGCCCAGCTATTAAATTATGTTCATATACATAAAGCCACCATCACGCTGTGTTGCCCATTACGGAGTAAAGATCCATGGCTCAATAAATTAATAAGCATGATACAGTGCGAGCCAATATATTTAGATAGGGAAGTAGATACTTTCCTATAGCAGGGTACCCGAGCCGTCCAGAAGACGCCCTGGGGACACACTATAATATGTCGTATAGGGATAATATTATTTATTTCAAAAATGGCAAGTATGTATGATACAATGTATGAACATATGGTATGGCTCTCATAGTCGCTGTAGTGGTTCAGGAAAGATTGATGGGAAGAAGTGGTCAGTAAATTCCCGTTCGAAGCTTGGGCCAAGTGAGTCGACAATGGAAGATATGTGCTGAGTCAATTCGGGCCGGTGTTGACAAAACACGCTTACTATCGAATGTTCCATATATTCGCTTGCTGACCTACTAAGTAGAGTACCCACCTCTGTGGTATGGATCGGGTCTGCGCCGTGTAGTGCCA
>NW_014032825.1:0-1365 GCF_001186125.1 Sphaeroforma arctica JP610
CTGTATATTCACTATATCAATATCTATGTTTGTATGTTTGTGCGTTTATATATATATATATATATATATACATATATTTATATATATATATATATATATATATATATGTAATAGCCGGGCCTCCACCTTAGACTCTATGTTGTAAACGTACTCTTAAGCAGTACATAAATTATAAACGTACTCTTAATAGTACGAGGAACTTAAGTTTCCTAAAAGGTTTTTAATGGTTTTATTAAGTAATACCTTTTCCATTTGACATATCAGATATTTGGACGAGGCCATTAAAAGGCCTTAGTAAAATACCAAACATAAGAGTTGGTCTAGTTCTATTAATAGATCTATATTTACTTTACAATTTTATTTATATCTGAATACTTCGGTAGCGAGATGGCTCAACCGAATATAGGTTTCTAGGGGCTTTTAACGTTACCTGGTTGATCCTCCGATCAGCCAACCAGATGAGCCAGTCTGATGAAGGCTAAGTCGGTAATTCTTGATAAGTGGCAAGTTATTGGTTAAGACAATAACTAAGGACATCAAGAGTATTTTTCTTTTTTCTTTCTTTTTTTCTTTCTAAAGATAGGATCTTATGAATTTCTCAGATTCGCCCGAACGAAACATACCATAGTTTCTAATAGAGCGACAACGAAACACTAAATAAAATCCTTTCGGCGGAAACAGTACCGAGAGGATTATATATAGGCAATGTCTCAGCCTCACAATCCGTCAGAGTATTGCTATTTTCACGAGGCATACCTAACTTTACTAAAAGTCTCATTTCGTTTATTTACTTTGAAATTTTCACGATACTTAGAATTTACCTACGCGTATATTTATTCTAAGGCGTTAATATCGCCTTGAGAGACCGAATCTTACACATTTTAAGTTAGCAAAGGTATTAATTACTTAGACTACTTAAGCGTAAAGGTAGATTAACTACCACAAAATATTTCTTGTCCAAGCTAGTCCTTAAGAGACAAGCTAGCAGTCATAAGTTAAGATTATGACCAAGAAAGACAATACTCCTGCAAGAAGCGTAGAGCTGAAAAGAAGATGATGGAGAGAGAAGCCGCTAGCGCTGCCGCAGAAGCAACCGCCGCCGCAGAAGCAACCGCCGCCGCTGCCGATGCGTTTAACCGCACCGTAGTCGAAACACTTGTCTCCGACAATAATAGTCAGGACAATGCCTCGGATAAGAATGTAGCCACTCCGATTAAGGAGTCTACTCCTACAGATAGAACCCGAGGGCCAACTATTTCCTCAACTTCAAAGCTTGCATTTACGAAGCCAAGAAATGAGATAAGGGACACGACTCAAGACGACCCAACCAATTTTCTGACGAAACTCAGAAAGAAAAGTGTAAAC
>NW_014032824.1:0-1364 GCF_001186125.1 Sphaeroforma arctica JP610
TAATAATAATAATAATTATATATATATATATATATATATATATATATATATATATCAAATATATCCTTCTCGGCACACCTTGTGAGTCAGCACTATCTCTTCTAGTTCGTTCCTCTGCAGCCACCTGTTTCTCTATGTTCTTAAAGGCCTTAACCATGCGCTCACTACTACCTCTGCGCAGCGGAAGAGACCCTCTCCGCACAGGATTCCCGTAGCCGCCGGTGGATGCCATGGCCGAAGGTTGTACTAGTGCACACTGAATGGGGAGTTCACTGGGCGCAGATTCAGATTGTGGTGTACACTGTTTTAGATAGTTTGTGTTCACAGATTAGCTTCCATGTGAGTATGTGAATCATATTGAAGTGACGCTGCATACACCTGATGCGCTGTCGTGCTGATTACAGATCTACCTTTGAATCCTGCGACACGGATGCTGGTAGTATTTGATGGACCATAATATTGATAGGATATATATATATTTACATGGTCGCTTTTTAAGTGTCTGATGGTTATAAAGGTATTCCATCATATTCTAACCTTAAATCCTCGGCAAACCCAAAAATAGGCGGATGGCCGACATATAACTATAAACAAACGACGTGTCAGGTGTCATTATTTTACCAATACACTTTCATCATAGTGATGAATAATAATAAATCGAGAAAGTAAAAATACCACCGTTATAATCAGTACCACATCTATTAGCTACTAATTGGTATCGCCACACTCAGCGCTAGCGCTCACAATACATTGCTTGTGGCAAAACCTGAGACAAAGTATACAGACTTTTAAAAGTATTGGTACCGACACGGCTACGGCTAATACATAGCGACAAATCACACCACCGGAGGGTGATAACAACGTACAATGATCAGGTTGCTAGGATTTGGTGATACATCCACCGAGTTCGAGAAATCGGCAAAGAAGCTCTTTGATCCCTCACTGGCGGTATGTGGCACTATAGTGAGAGGGATTGGATAAGAGATGTATCGCACTTACGTATGTGGGATGATTGAGTCATACTGTGTTAGTATGTTTCAAAGTGAGGTGCACTCCCGTCTGATCTTGACATTCCTACAGGAGATATCAGTGTCTCCGAGGCAAAGTGCTGCACTAAAAACATACAGGAGACTTGATACATATGATTATACTCTGGCGTCGAAGAAAACTACCATATGTGTTTTGAGTTAGCATAGCAAATAGGAAACAGATGTGTGTGCAGGTAAGATCCTCACTGCACATCTATATACTATATATCATATATACACACACACACATATATATATACATATTTACATATATACACACACACACGCACACACACACGCACACACACACACACACACACACACATACATAATACA
>NW_014032823.1:0-1364 GCF_001186125.1 Sphaeroforma arctica JP610
AACCCTGCATACCGGGTACCAATGACACAGGCGCTACCCTCGCTGGCTACTTTGAGGCCCTATTCAACTTTACAAACCCGTACGTGGTTCCACCGGATACCGAACCCTCTCCTGATGTCACTTCCACCATACGCCCCGACGATGTAATGGAGGCAATACTACGCTATCCCAATAAAGGACCTGGCCCCGACGGGATCCACATCCTCCTCCTGAAGGCCGCAGTGGAGCGCTCTACCGAACGCCGGACATTGGGACGCCCTGACGCCAATAGCCCACTGATTAGACTCCTTGCCGAAGCATTCACTGAGCTACTGAAGGCGGGTATCTTCCCCGCAGCCCTGAACTGCAGCCTCCTAACAGCGCACCCAAAGAAAGCCGATGCAGATATCACCTCCCCGACCGACTTCCGCCCCATCACGCTTACGCAAATAGTCAGACGCATCTTTGAAAAGTGCTTTCTTAATCTGATTACGAGCCACCCCGGCTCTGCTACCCATGCTACCCAAGCTGGCTTCAAAATCACGGTACTCCTGTCATACCCAAGCACTTGCCGCCATGGAATCTGAGACACAGTCAGAAGAGGAGTGGAACGACGTCTGTCTGGACATAACCAAGGCATACGACAAGGTCGCTCTCCCACGCCTATGGGTACTTCTGCCTCACGCTGGAATGCCCGAAAACTGGATCAACTGCCTCCGCGCGCTGTTTGAGAGGGTCCCTACCCGAGTGACATACCGCGGCACGCTCTCGTCTCTATTCCTTAGAACGAATGGCATTCTACAAGGCTCAATCGTCGGCCCCCAGCTCTCTATTATCTACAGGGATTCCTTAGCTGTCACGCTAGCACAATTTCGGCCCAAGCTCCTCCGTTCTTATTTATTTGTCGATGACACACGGATCCAAGCCCCTCGATCGGTTTCGCTCCAGCCCTTCTTAGATGACATTGATGCGTGGGGACGCAAATCTGGCCTCGAACAGGGTGTCATTAAACCCCGAGTACGATCTACCGACTTGCGACACGCGGCGCCAACCCTCCGTATAAATGGCGAGCTTATCACGCCGACGCTTGCAGACGCACCTTGGAACACACCTTACCTCCCCCTGAAACTGGCGCCCACACATGCCGAACCGAAACACTCCAAATACCTGGGGTTCCCACTCTCTCACGGAGTACCAGGAATCAACCTCGATAGACATATGGAATCCCTGGTTGCAGCATTGTCACTGGGTATCGCCTCTTTCCGCGCTTATGGCTTCCATGGCTTCAGCTGGCGACACCCCCGCAACCGACTGGTGATGTTCAAAACATTCATCCTATCCACGGCTACACTTGGGCTGAACATTATTGCCTGGGCTCCGCCTAT
>NW_014032822.1:0-1364 GCF_001186125.1 Sphaeroforma arctica JP610
TGTACAAGCTTGTGCTTAATGAGCTATTTTTTACTTCCTGTTCGCAGCCAGCTTCCCATAATCGATTCTGCTAAGTTGCTCCCAATGGATTTTCTCGTGGAGTTGGTTCGTCGCGTTTGCGATGCCCCAATGTCTATGCCCGAACCAAAAGTTTATCAGAAATTACTCGACTACAATACAGCGTTACTGAAAGGCGTACAAAAAGGTCTACAACAAGCTAGTGCGACGTTGTTGGAAGTCAAAGGCAAACAGTCTTTGGAGACTGAAAGCGATAAGCCGCCTGGCGAGACAAAAAGTAAAACTTCTCGCAATCGAATATCGCTTCCCCTGGGAATATTTACACCAGGAAGATTGAGAAGATTGAAAGCAGGCACCAGATCCTTCACCGATCTTTCGGAACCTGTTGATGAAAAGGCAGACCCTCTGCAAGGTATCTCGTCTGCCAGCAGCACACATATAAGCAAACGAGAGCCTGGGTTACGGCTACGCAAGGGCCGTGATGAGGCTGTGTCGTCTAGAGAGAATTCAGATGATGCTTTCCAATTTAGGCTGCCTACAGACGATTTTACGCTTGGAACGGTGGGCGAATATACAGCCATAGCGACCACAGTGTCAGCAAAGAGCAAGGATCATGGGAGCGCGGGTGGCACTGCTGAGGGCAGCCCGGCGAAGGGCCGGGACGACCACATACTCAGCAAGCACAGGATAGAGGGCGGGTGCACGCTGGCTCAGTTACTGTATGTGATATGCCTGTTGATTGAATTGGTCGGTTTTCTATTATCGTTGTATTACTGACGACTGTCTGCCTTACTACGAATGTGAATGTTTGCTTCTCAATTGCTGTATGTGATCCGCCACTGTATATTGTCAAGATGTAGATGTAGTTATCGAGGTTTTTGTTTAGTGCGAACGCTTGCCTGCGCAATTTCCGTGTAGTCGCCATATGATCTGAGGGCATGGACATTCAGGAGGATTCGCACGATCCGTTGTCCTCGGGTGAACATAACCTTGCTGTATCACTGTATGTGAAATGCCTATTGAATTTTTATAGATCAAATATGTTCGTGAGTGAAACTATTTTAAACTTCCGCTGTGGTTTTACCCTGTTATAGCTAGATGCATTTTCCTCGGGTAAAGATGCTCTTGCCCTATCACTGTACGTGATATGCCTATTGAATTATTATATAGTTTATCATATCAAATTTGTTCATGAAGTGAAACTATTTTTAAACTTCCGCTGTGGGTTTACCCTGTTATAGCTAGATGCATTGTCCTCGGGTAAAGATGCTCTTGCCCTATCACTGTACGTGATATGCCTATTGAATTATTATATAGTTTATCATATCAAATTTGTTCAATGAAGT
>NW_014032821.1:0-1364 GCF_001186125.1 Sphaeroforma arctica JP610
GTGTGTGTGTGCGTGTGTGCGTGTGTGCGTGTGTACGTGCATCTATATATATAGAGTGACGTATACCGTACAATCTACACACAAACAGACCCACTAACCCCTCCACACACTTCACAATACACAGCGCCGACAAGTATACCAAGAGGGGTACGAATGGATTGTGCACTCGATGTGGCCCACCCATGTCAAGAAAGAGAACGAGCGCGTCATGGTTGGTGGAAAGGACTGTAAGAAACCCTATGCTGCTGCGCTGCTGAATGTGTCGGCTATGTCGTACGGTGCTCTGTCGGACAATGCCATCTTGGCGTTAAACAAGGTGCATGGGCATGATTGTATATACATACGCGAGTATATATATATATATGTATATATATATATGTATATATATATATGTACATATATATATGCACATATATATATATGTGTGTGCTGAGTGCATTCCATCCTGCCGCTAAATACGTATACTGTGGTTGGTGCACGCTGTTTGTGTTTATGCGAGCCTGAGCTTGTCATATGCCGCTGCTCTACTGAATGTGTCTACCATGTCGTACGGTGCTTCGCCATCTTGGCGTGAAATATGGTGCATGAGCATGCTTGTGTATATATACGCGAGCATATTTATGTGTTGTGTGGTAAGTGTTGGTCATCCCATCTTGGCGTTGTACAAGGTACATGGGCATGATAGTGTATATGTGTGACTTGTGTGTTTATACTTGTTGTTTGTGCGTGTCTGAGCTGGTAATATGCCGGTGCTCTTTTGGATGTGTCGGTTACGTCTATCTGTTGAGGCTGCCACTATGTGGCGGCTGAGCTGTATTTGCCTGCGAGTGTTGCATGGCGCATGGCCTGGCTATATCATTGTGGCCATTTGTTTAGGTACAACCTGACCTTACATGTGATATGGAGTGTTCATTCGTATTGCGTAGATGTCTATGTGCATGTGCGTGCGAGTATGTGTATCTGTTGTGTGTAGGTATACCCAACGGAATACTCCGTATGTTTGTCTAAAGACGTTCGTATGTGCGCTGGATCTCCATAAATTGCAACTTATAAAGAGCCATTAGTTTATACCAAGACCAGCATACAAGGATGACGTTAAAACGGTTCAACAACACGTTCCTGACAGTTGCTATTTTTCCCATCCGCAACATAGGCGGCTAAACTTGGAGGTTTCTATCACAATACGGGCGAGGGCGGTATCAGTGAATTCCATCTGAGACCAGGAGGCGACATTGTTTGGAATGTGGGCACAGGTAAGTTCGAGATGTTGAAAGGGCTAGCATATATATCACTCGCACGTGGGAGTACGCCGATTGTACATATGCTTGCACATATATGTGTGTATGGAAGTATATATGTATGTT
>NW_014032820.1:0-1364 GCF_001186125.1 Sphaeroforma arctica JP610
TATATATATTGTTTTATATCAACAGATTGGGTAAGGAAATATTGCAAACAATATCATGCCATATATATATACATCACGTCATGATCTTCACGATATCGGTCATTGAGTTCCTAAGCGTGCAAGTGTGACTGACGGGATGCTCTGCTATATGAGTCCGTGCGTTGCTATGCGAGCCCGTGCGTTGCTGTGCGATCTCGTGCGTTGCTAGGTGACTACGTGTATGCGCACTACTGCATTACGCCGTATGCAGCACAGTCTGGCAGAGATACGTGATACGACACTCCATTGGTGGGCCACTTGTTATATCCATACAAGCTCGAGGGTATATCTGTGCAACGTACTTGTGGCATAGTAACACATACATCACATACAACACATGCCAAAGAATACGATCTATTTACATTTTCATACAGAGAGAACCCCTTTGCGAATGCAAATGCCAATGCCAATGGCAAATATATATTTAAACACAGACACACGACCGGATAGCTGACCGGAACACTTAAAGCCAAACTCATCTGTAGGCACGCACACCCTAACAGACATGATTAAACACATACAGCGAGCTTGACATTGTTCTCGGTAATCTGTAGTCGTTGCTGCAGTTCAGCGTTAAATTTGAGCAGGCTCTGCGCCTGCACATTCTCTTGCTTGTTGGCCTGTGCTTGCAACAGCTCGTTGAAGACCTGAGAGAGAATTTGCGACGGTGTCATCAGAGTTTACGACATCTCATCAAGGTTTACGACGACACATCAGAGTTCTACCACCGCATTAGGAATTAGGTGGGGATGCCAAGCAATACACTCAACAAATTTTGCAGCGTAGGTAAACAATATAAGCTATGTCGTTAATGCAGGTTTTGTATCAGTGTCTATGAGATTGTACGGTAATATAACAAACAGACAAGGATGAGCCCTCTTCTGTTCCGTAGGTGAGTGTGACACAAGGATACGACCAATCACCAAGCTCTACGAGGTCGAAGCTACTCCTATATAGTACGACAAACATACTGAGTGTATACGAAAACACATCCCATCAGCCGTAGGTAGGGACCGCCATGGCGCAAAGTAAGAGAAAGGCGAGCAGTATATAACAGACCTTGAGACAAGATTCTGGGCCCTCAATACCAAATCAGTGTTTACGACACCTAGCACAGTTTGCGACACTTTGCACACTTTGCGACAGGCTCACATGAACACAACAGAATGACTGAAAGTGCAGCTGAATGCAGAGTGATTGTTTGAATGCTACGGCAATCCATCCGCTTTTACGCCAGCAAACGATATGCTATCCGGAAACACTTATGATACACAAACAACACTCCATTGAAGACAATAGCAATCCAGCAATGCATACTATATATA
>NW_014032819.1:0-1364 GCF_001186125.1 Sphaeroforma arctica JP610
GAATACAGAACACAAACATATGTGCTACACACACATATATATATGTATTCGCTAGTTAACAATGCCACAGCACTACAATAGACCTAGGTCTAGTCGATTCATAACACCAGAACTCCCCTGTGTAAAGGAAGCGCTGGGGCAGCTCAACCAGCGCTCCCTCTCAGGCTCTTCGTTCCCCGGTACACCAACGAAACGCCGAACTGTCTGGACGCCACGTCTAACTCCAAAGCGGTTTAAGACTACCCCTACATCTTCCTGTAGCATTGTAAATGCACTCCAATCATGTAAGCCAAATGTTGCCATACAACATCTCTCCCCGAGCGGTACCCCAGTACCCCCAGGATACCCTGCCCCCAGTTGCAGCCCTACTTCAGCAGCGTGAGTTTTCCTTCTTCTTTGCCGGCCGCGCCCGCGGCTACTACTCCTCCGCCACTACCGCTGAGCTGATTTCCATCTATATGGCCAGCGTCGCTATTATTACACAGTACTATCCAGACAAAGAGGTTGACCACAAAGTAGCCTCGGAGATCTCGGAACGAAACAGTGTTGTTGGCCCAATAATGCACCTCACTAAGTCCCCCGGTGGTGCACTAGGCCCCTACCTGTACATGTCCAAACACGAGATAGACACTGATCCTCTGGTTCCATACCTTTACAAAAAGCTACTTACCATGAACATACCACAAGAGTGGGAAGCCCTTGTGCGAGAGTTCCTTGTGTTGTTACGCAATGCTGGTTGAGCTCTGGAATACCGTGCTGGCGAACCCAGTGTATGACAAACAGACATTGATGCCCCCGACCACCGCCTCGTTATGCTCTTCCAGAAGGCAGATATTGGAAACAACCGCATTCTGCTGCAGCTGGGTCGCCTTGCCCTGGCTACGGGGTCCCCTATGTATGTATTCTGGTACACGCGCTACAGATCAGATCTCCCCCTAACCAACTGGTTGGCGCTGACTACAATTTCGGGGCTGGGAGGCGTTCTGTGTCTGGGCCTATTCCTTGACCCGGAGGACGATGTGGCCCTGGGTGATGAGCTGAAACTATCCGCCATTGGTGTTTTTGTCAAAAGTTACTGTAGGGGCGCACAAACTCGTACATGGTCGCGTCGTCTGCGAGGGACACTCGAGCCTGGGACGGTAAGAAGATGGATCCTGTTGCAACATGTCGGTGCTTTGGCCCAGCACTACAGGGAATGGCAAAAAAATATAGCTACCACCATACCGCCGCGCTACTATCGGCTGAAAGAGCTGTTTGTGCTACCTGAAACCAGGGCAGAGTGGTATACGTGCTTTGATGTGCTGGGGCGCTTTTTGGCCTATGCACCGTACTTTGATAGGTGGGAGAGGCGGAAACTAGTTGTG
>NW_014032817.1:0-1363 GCF_001186125.1 Sphaeroforma arctica JP610
ATATTTATCAATACATGTGCGCGTATGTGCGTCACCGTTCATACATCTGTATGTAAATATGTGGATAGAGCCTATCTGTGACAAAAAAGCAATGTGCGTTTTTTTATTACGGATATGTTAGTTTATAGTCTACGTGCCTATCTGTATGACACTGTATGCCTACATACAGCGCATATCTGTATATCCCTTTATTCGTACTCGCAAGTATGTGTACGCTGAAAGGTCGATCTCAACAACTGGGCCTCGGCGCAACTGAGATAGCAATACAAAGCCACAGTGTCCCTGTCAGGGAATACGTATCCTCCCAATGCGTAAAGGACTAGGATTTTAGGGTTTAGGGTTTAGCACCCTACCAATGGGGATTGGGCCGAGTGTTAAAAGTCGATGATATATGAGGAGCACATTCTAGTTCCATGCAAATCTAACTTGAGAGAACGCATCAAACAGACGGCATGAGAAACGAGCGTTACTTTTATACCTACAAGTCTAAATTGAGATGCTACATCCCCGCAGACACCTGGCGCCATGTTCGGGTATAAGCATCCTACCTACACAGATATATATGAGAGGGGAGTGACTGGGAAACACGTTCTACATACATATCTAAGTTGAGATACGAAGTCAAACAGACATGATGAATGAGAGATGTTTTAATACTTTGTACCTACATGTCTAAACTAAATTGAGATGCGACACCCCACACAGAGCCCTGGCGCAACTCATCCAGCAGTTCCGCAATACCGTTTCCCTCTCCAAGTACAACTATCCCATCAATACGGAGATCGACGAGATGCTGAATGAGAAGTACGTCATGGCCGACGAAGAAGCCTACCAGTTGTCGCTCAAATGCGAACCCCCGGCTACCAAGAGTTCCGTTAATAACGGCCATAGGTATGGCTATATACGAATCGATGGGTGTTGTGCATCGTCATACAGACTTATCACTCAGGTGCTTTCCGCTACCAAGTGGTAGTAACTAGCAGTCATAAGCGAGACTGTGTGAGGTTGAATGTGTGTTCTTCCATATGCGTGAGTGTGTGTATAATTATCGTATATGCGTGCGCGGATGTACGAGCAATGCATCTTTATAGGACATGTCTCTCAAGTGCTCCCCTCAACCAAGAGTTCCATTAGTAAAGGTTATTAGGTGAGGCTATATTCGAGTGAATGGAGGCTCCTATATATGTGTGCGCATGTATACGAGCAATGTCATATATGGGTACAAATCGAGAGCTGGAGTGTTAGTATAAGGTGGAAGTTGGAGGTCTCTGACCACTACGCTCTTGTGAAATCCCCTGTCACCGAACGTTGAGTCACTTGTAGGCTGAATATATATATATATATATATATATATATATATATA
>NW_014032816.1:0-1363 GCF_001186125.1 Sphaeroforma arctica JP610
GTGTATGTATATATGTATGTGTGTGTGTTCGCACACACTCGCGTACGTACACAATCTCGTACTGTTTTCGTACATACCTACATTCAAATATACACTCAACACTTGACGTAAATTTAACGTAAATTTAACTTACCTCAGAAAGGAAGGTCGCGACTCTGGACACTGCCTGTAACTTCTCTGTGGCGGTTGTTTGTAAGGGTCGGTTGCTGATGAGGAATACAAGTCGATGGAAGAATACTAATTAGCGATCGTACTATTGCGTACCGTACTTAAACGGTATAACTAACCACACAACTCCAACAATACCACACAACTCGAACAATGCCACACAGGTGAACACCAATAAACGTGAACGTGAACTGCTCAGGTCTATTCGACCTTGGCCCCATGAACGGTGGGTGAGTAAACGCATGGGACTGTGAGCGTACGTACAAATTCCAGGGCCTACTGGTGGCTCTGTTCCACTCTCTGGATACACACACCACAAAACAAACCTACACACCCACGTATGCAATCCATACGCGTTTGTTTCTGCGGATATCTTGGATGGTTTAGACCTGCTAACCCATCTGCTGTATAAGTAAGGTAGGCGTTAACACAATGCCTCATCATAACTAAAACCATGGTAACTCGATAGTGGAATAGTTCATTAGTTCATCTTAGAGTAGCACTCGCACTTGTACCTCCATAACGTATTTGTGATGCGGCATAGACCATAAAACCCAAGTAGCTACTAGTATTGTAAACGTTAATGAAATTGCCATACTCAATAACTTTTATGTGATGCGGCATAGAACCATAGAACCCAAGTAGCTACTAGAATTATAAACGCTAATGAAATTGGCATACTCCAAAACGTATATGTGATGCGGCATAGAACCATAGAACCCAAGTAGCTACTAGAATTGTAAACGTTAATGAAATTGGCATACAGGGAAAACCGTTTCACCCATGAGCAACTCAGGAACGGTATCTACGCACACACAACAACCCAAGAGCCTGGGCCGCAATAGCACGCACAGTGGTTGCCTGTGTATGTGTGTGTGCAGAGACATGACGTTAACGTGTACACACACACGGACACTGTGTATCATCACATACGATTGGAGATGAAGAAAACGTACAAACGCGTATGAGCACCTTCACTGCTTTCATACATACGGTTACGTATAAGGTATACCTTTCATTGCACAACCGATTCGAATGCTACGGTCGCAGAGGCACACACGGTGGTATCTGTGTGTGTAAGCACAGTCAGATATATACATCTATATACGCGCTCGCGAACACTGTACGCACACATACACATATGTGCATACACCCATATATATATATATATATATGTGTGTGTGTGTGTGTGTGT